>NC_133324.1:269702668-269900168 GCF_042186555.1 Aquarana catesbeiana
CACCGGTACTGTTAGGGCTGCGCAAACCCCACTCTCATTAATCAGTTAACGCCCGAATGCTTGTCGCGGTATAACTTCGACCGTAGCCTGAGATCCCGGGTTTCGGCACCATCTGTTATGGAAATGATTAAGAGCTCCAATCGAGCTCAAGGTTATCTGCTGCTGTCTCTAATTTGAAAAGTGTTGATATGCATGCATATAAAAGTAAACACACTGAGACACGCTCAGTTTCGTTACTGTTACACTTCTAATTTATTCAAGGCGGTGTTAATGTTTTATACACACAAATACGTCATTGCTATGTCAGTCTAATAGGTACATCTCATTGGTTAAGATAGAAAAGAAGATGGATAATTTTCATAACGAGGTTTGGCTCTCTCTGGTCTTATCTCCAGTTCCGCATTCTTTTGATGTGTGGGAGGTAGGGGGTAATCGCCATCTTGAGAAAATATAGGAACAGAGCAAATCTGTATACTTATATAATGAGTAAGGAGAAAAATATGTATGCACATAAGAAAATAGACATTTTCAGATTACTATTATTATTATCTACATCACATTCCTTCACAATACCATTTTAGGCATTTTGTTATATTTTATATACATGCAAAGAAATCTCACCAGAAATACAGAGCTGTCCTGTGTCATCTCAAATGGCCCCCTTAGTACTTATCTTGCACTGGAGAATGACTAGTCTTTATGTTGTGGAGATGTGAAAGTGGGAGTGATTGAGTAGTTGGCTGGGCTGACAACACAATCCACAAAACAGCTATGTGTGGTCAGTCCACACATTAGGACTTAAAGCGGCATTAAAGCAAAATCAATTTATTATTTATATATACATACATTTAGTATATCACAGCATGATTCTTGAGGTTATTTGATGCTTTGAATAAACTTATAAACAGTAAATGGCTTCAAACATGCCTGGGACATATATAGATCTATATTCAGACAAAAAAGTTAACAAAAAAAAACCCAACCAAAACGTATAAAAACAAAACAAAAAAAAAGGCAGACTTGATAGACTACTCGATCTTTTTTCTGCTGTCACTTTTCTATGTTTATGTAGCTTACCATTTCTTAGATGTGATGGCTGCATTAATTTTCCTTTTTAGGATTTCTTTCTTCTGTTTTCATCTGGTGATCCATCCAGTAAAGTCAGTAAGTCTGCTGTTTTTTCAAAAGGGCAAGCTCTCTTACAGATGTATCAGTAACAGGGACCATTTAACACTGCCAGGGGTGCTTACAATGATCAGTTTTTAAAAAAAAATGTAAAATCTTTATCTCTAAAATAAAAAAAAACTAATGTAACTGGTTAATAAAGTGTTACTAAAGCCACAACAGTAAAATCAGTCTGTACATGCGGTAAAGCATGCTGGTGATACTCACCGTGGAACCTAAGGGTTTAATCTTCTGCATTGTGTAAAAAAGGCTGTTTGATCCTGTCTTCTTTGATCCTCCCCCTTTTTCTACTGTCCCCAATCCATCTTCTGATAAGACAGAGCCTTTGGAGTCACTCTGCACATGCTCAGTTTGGTGTGTATTGCTAGAGAGGTCTTTTTTTCTTTTTCTTGGGAGTGTGCATATGATCAGCACTGTCCAGACAGAGGATCAGGGGTCCTGCATCCTGATATGACAGCCAGTGCAGTATGAAAACTCCTCCAACAAGCTTTAACCAGACACTGATAGAAGTCACAAGACTGCTATATACTGCTGATGAGAGACCAGATATAGTGAATGCAGGGTCCTAGGTTTAGTAACACTGAGTATTAGCTAGAGTTTGGCTACCATTTGTTAGTGCATTTAAATCTGATAGCACATTTAACACTCCCTTCCGCCCAGACTGACAATGCTGCTGTCCAGTGGTGCCCCTGTGCTCATTCATCCAGAGTGGGGGCAATCTAATACAGGAGGTGTGTTACTGGGCAGGATCACCAGGTTAAAACAGAGGGGGAAAAGCCTAAGAAAAGAAAAGAAATGCTGTCACTACATCTAATGATTGGTAAATTGCAATATATTACATTCATATAATATTTTTAGTTTTGGGTTGAATACTGCTCTAACATTTCTGTACTTATAGGGCCTTTAAAGTGATTGTAAAGTCTGTTTTTTTTTTTATTTTTAAAATAACAAAAATGTTATACTTACCTGCTCTGTGCAATGGTTTTGCACAGAGCAGCCCGGATCCTCCTCTTCTTGGGTCCCTCGCCGTCGTTCCTGGCTCCTCCTTCCTGCAATGTGGCACCCAAGCAGGTGCGCTCCCGATCAGCAGGTCGGTGTGTCCATTCACACGCGGAGCTGTGGCGCGGCCCCACCCCCTCCATCTCCTGATTGGCTCACTGGCCAATGGCTCCCGCTGCTGCCAATAGCCAATCAGGAGTGCGAGTCCCAGGAGAGGCAAGGCTCTCGTGGACATCACTGGATCGAAAGGGGCTGCTGCAGGCAGCAGGTTTTTCCATAGAATGCATGAAGGTGTAAAAAACCTTGTGCTTTCACAACCACTATAGATATGACATGGGGGAATGTGCATCTAATGCAAAGATGTACTGCATACAGGTTTTTTTGGGCTTTTTTGCACCCCAACGTACGCTTTAATCCTTTCCCTAATTCCTTAGTAATTTATTATACATGGCTTCCTCTATGTTTTCTCACAGATTTTATAATCATTTTCTCTTTAGTAAATGTACTTTAAAACAGAGCCGTTCAATTCAATGCCACCTTTTTATGATGGAATTAAAAATGCATTCTTCTAGACTTCAGGTCAGTAAAGGAGAATTTCTTAGTCAAGCTTTGTAAAACACATAGAATATTTTATCCCTGTTGTTTTAAAGGTCGAGTGCCACTTGTCTGCCTATTTGATTTTTCTATTGTTTGAATTGCCAGCTTCAATCCTTTCACAATACAGTACAAATCTTGTGTGACAATTAAATCTGGAAATATGCTGCGTTTTCCATCTGTTAAATATTCCTACACATGTAACAATTTTAGTGATTCTATCTTTCTTTTCAGTGTTCTGTTTGGGATCAGAAGGTTGCGCTGTGTACATTTTGTGCTTTCTCTAGACATATGACAGTAATTGCTCTTTAGGAAGTAACAAGATGTTCAAAAAAGTTTTTTTTTCCTAACAGAACTTTGTACATGTTCACGTGACTGATGGTAGAGAACAACAGAGGATTTTCATCATTGAGAATGCGTAGTTATTTGTTGTGGCCATACCCATCAGAAAGGCGCAAGACACTTTTTCGTATGAGTATGTGAAAAAGCTTTACAAATGTAGTTCTGTATTTTCAGGCAAATACACTGTAGATGCTAAATATTAAATACTATTTAAAAATGACCCAGCAGATTGTTGAGTTTGATATCTACTGTTTCCTAAGATACATATCATAGAAGTTGCATTGTTCTCCCTAGAAACCCAAATTTGTGCAGCCCATTATTATTATACAGGATTTATTTAGTGCTAAGAGTTTGTGCAGCACTTTACAACGTTAGGGCAAACAGTACAGTTACAATACAATTCAATGCAGAAGGAATTGAAGAGCCCTGCCCGTTAGAGCTTGCGATCTAAATGAAAAACTTTATAGCTCATCATTTTGAAGTTTAAAGCTAAATGATGGCCCTAAAATGAAATTTTCTTTGACATGCATTGCATTCTCCCCCCCTCCCAAAAAAAAATTTAAAGTCAGCAGCTACACATACTGTAGCTGCTGACTTTTATATTAGGACACTTACCTGTTTTGGAATCCAGCGATGATGGCACCCCAGCCAATGCTTCCATTGGCTGTTGGGTGCTGCTGCCGCCATTGCCAGTAAGGGTCCCTACTGTGCATGCGCGAAGCGCGCTGCTCTCTCTTACTGGACCGGCAGCAGGGGAGGGAGGAGAAGGGGGCCGGACTTCTGACATACCCCGCCACGGCGAGGAGCGATGGAAGTGGGGCCAGGGTACCTGTCAAAAACAGGTACCCGCCCCCCCACCTCAAAAGGTGCCAAATGTGGCACCAGAGAGGGGGGGGGGAAGGAATCAGATAAGCGGAAGTTCCACTTTTGGATGGAACTCCGCTTTAAGAAGAGGCTGTCTTTGGTGCTGAGGAGGGGCTGCAACCAAGATAGTGGATCAGGGAATTTTGAGTATAAAGCTGGGTATACACGGATTGAAATTTGGCTGGTTCAGCAGGGGTCAGATGAATTTTAATCTGCGTGTAGCACTCCCTGTTCACCAGAAGCCCATCTAACAACCGTTGAAGGGTCCTGCTGGAAAATTTGAATTCAGCACTGATCAGTGTATTCTGACAGTAGGGAGTCCCCGCTGTCACATTAGAATGTTCTGACGTGAGGAGGATTGCTGCATTGTGTGGAAGCAGAAATCTTTAAATTTTATTTTTCATTCAGCCTGCTGGCAAAAAAAAAAACCAATCCAGGTGTACCCAGCTTGGTTTCTTTTTAAAGCAATATTAATCCCAAAAGTAAACATTTTTAGTTTACCTCTTTTCTTCCCCTTATTTTTAATGTTTTAAGTGTAAGGGAACTAAACAGCTGAAGATATGGCTTAGGGCTACTTTATCTAGGGCTCGACACACCCCAGGCACCAGGTCACCATGGCAACAAGAAGTTTCGTCATGGTGCTTGGGTGGGTCTCCGCCCGAATTCTCCTCTACCCCACGCGCATGCAGAGTGCATTGCACAGAGGAGACCTTGAAGGTCTTTTAGACCCTGGATGTCTCACCAGGAAAAAAAAATAAATCATAGCATAGGGGGCTGGCTCCTAGATTCAAAGCAAATTTGTCAAGCCCTGACTTAATCCAATGTCATAGCTTCATATTGACAAGCCTTATTCTTAAAAATATAAATGGTAAGACATGCAGTATTTTATTTTCCGAGGCCATAAAGCTGCAATAGGGCGCAGAGCTTTCCGATATCAATGACATTAACACTTGAATACAAGATAAAAATCACAATGGAAAAAGAATCCTTTTTATCACAAAATTTGTATGCAAAGTTACCATATTACCTTTCAGCCCTATAGTTACTTGTCAACCACACCTCATTGATTGCAGCTGCTTACCTTCTCTGCATTACACTACCCCTTGTTAGCCTGCTGCACTATGAGATATGCAAAACCTTCAGGTATGGGGGGGTTATGTGACCCCCACAAGGTGTTGCTTGGCACCTGATCACCAGGGAGCCAAGTGCCAATGGTGGAGGGGGAGACTGTTAAGCAAACCTAAACAGAAGAAATACAGAAGCACTTAAACGCAGCTTTAACCTTAAAAATGATAATGGCAGGGAAGGATCTTCACAAAGAAAACTGTCCTGTCACATCGATAGTAATGCTAAACTAATCCTGAAAAATCGTATTACCAGCATACTGCCATCCTGTTCCCCTGTGCTCTAAACTCCAGCAGTGAAAATATTGTGTCGAAAAATCATTAAGTGTCTATACTGCCCCATAGCAAATGTTCATTCTCCAGCTGGTAATTTCCAGTGCAAGGTTAAATCCAACTGCAGATGTGGTAGTACAGACAGTTCTTACTTCTGATCCTTTGATACATGAGGCCTCCTGTGAGTTCAATACTTGCCCTTAATGAAGCAATCAGTGGGGAGCCAAGGGGAAGAGCCGTTGCTATGGTTCCTTTGCTGCAGCCATTTCCTACTCCGCCGTTGGGAGAATCATTTGAGCCTCAAGCTGTTCATTTAATTTTCTTTACAGACCCCAGTTCCCTTGCCCCAGTTTTTTGACACTACCAGTCTAGCAGAGTCTAGAGAAAGTCTAGTACATTGTAAGACATTCGGCATGCTTTCATAGAGAAGTCGAGGTGATGGCAGAACATGATTGGATTGAAAAATTGTCTGCATAAAGGACCATGTAGCAAACGACTACACCTCTTCATTCACTTGTACTTTGTTCTGGATTAGATTAGTGACCATGTTTTTAAAGCAGAGCATTTTGTTAAGTGCTGTGCAAACTGTTAGCGCTATATAAGAGTAATAAAAAAAAAAAGAAAAACAATTATTAGCAGAATGTGTGGCAAAGACAACTCTTTATCCCAGGGTGGATAAAAATCAATGATTTAAAAAAAAATTATTTAAATCTTATTTTTTATTTAAATCAGTTTTTTTAAATCAAATTTTATTTAAATAAAATGCTTTTGGAGTAAAAATCTACCTAAAGATAAATGAATAATTTAGTTTTTTAGCATGAAATGGAGCTTAGTTATGTAGCATGAGGCTGTATATTCTGCAATATTTACATTTTTGTTTTTTTCATTGAATGCAAGCGGAGATAACATGCACTGCATTGATGCATTCACACAATTTCACAGTAACAATGAGATAAAACAAAGTTCAGGAATATTCCTTTGTCCCATTATTTTGCAAATCTATGTACACAACAAATGATTGAATCGGTTCTGATATCGATGTTTTACTAACCTGACAGCTGATTCTAAATAGAAAACCTTCATTTTTTTTGCAAATATTAAAGATTCTAACTACCAGCAAGAATAAGTCCTTACATTTAAAGTGTTACTAAACCCACAGCAGTAAAATCTGTCTGTATATGCAGAATAGCATGCTTGTTATACTAACTGTAGAACTTAAGTGATTAAGCCTCTGTATTGTGTAAAAAGGCTATTTGATCCTCTGCACAGATCCTCCCCCTCCTGCAGGGTCTCTCTTGGCAAGGCCAGATAAGACACAGTGAGGGTAGTAAAGCTGCACATGCTCAGTTTGGTCTCTCTTGCTGGAGAGAACAGTTCCTTGTGGAGCTGAGCTTTTCAGGTCACATGGTATTGACATCACACATTTGGGTATGTATACAGATCCTAAATGACAGCCCAGTCCCTCCTTACTCCTTCATGCCCAGTAACTAAAAAAAAACAAAGTGGGTGGAATGTCACATCTTGATTCATGGATGATCCGCCTCCCATAACAGTCGCTGCGGGACAGAGATGACAGTTGCTCTTTAAAAATTAGGATTTAAATCGAGTTGATTTAAATCAAGCCTTTTTACTAGCAATTTAAATCATAATTTAAATAAAATCCACCTTGGATCTGACAGGTGAGAAGGTTACCAGGATAAATGCTCAAATGGTTATGTTTCATAGGCTACAGCAGTATTTTTCTAATCAGTTGTTTCTAGTGGTTAGTTGGGATTTATCAGTTTACTGCTGGCATGATATGACTTTGGGTTGATATAGAAACAATTTGCCTTGCGTTGGTTGTGACATTTGGAGAGTGTAATAATTGTCAGTTCGTATGACAGTGCTGTGATCTACAGAGCGTTCTAGTAATTCTACCAGTTTGCAGCATATGCTGTGCTGAGAAGAGTTATCTTGACAATATCACGTTTGTTTTGATAAGACACATGATAAGGTCACAAATGAGTGTAGCACTGGTAGTTGCATAAACCTCCCTTGAAATGAGTGCTTTGTTTTTGTTGCATTAAGTAGTGCAAGGGTAAATCATTAATCATTAATTTTTTTTTTATTCAGGCCATAGATGATGTAATTTTCTGTCCTGCAATCGCCTGATTCCTCCATCAACACAGTCAGTGTCAATGAGGGTATCCCTTCCACGGAGCTATTGTGTTCTCCCTGGGAGTGGTGCTGTCCAGGAGAACACAGTGATTGCTGCTAGCAGCTATAGCCACTAGCAATGATCTCATGTAAATATTGGACAGGCTGGTTGTACCCAAGTCAATTGATGGATTGGCTAGGTACAATCAGCCTGCCTCAGATGATACACAGAGTTTAAACAAATCCTCCTACATAAGTTTTAGTCCCCTTTCACACTTATACGACTTGTCCCACGATTTTGTACTGCAAAATCGTATGACAAGTCATTCTCCATGATTTTCAATGACTACCATTCATATTGGCACGACTTTAAGTCGTCCCTGCACTACTTTGATCCAACTTCCATGCGAGTTGATGTCCATAGACCTCAATGTTAAACCCTCAAGTAGCATGCAAATCGTACCTGAATAATATAGACACGATTTCAGTACGACTTTGTAAGCACAAGCTGAGAATGGTTAATTCTAAAGTTGTGGCAAAGTCGTACAAAGTAGTACTGCTCCCAAATTGCAGCAAAATCGCGGCCGCAAAATTGCGGTAAAATCGCGCGACTTTGAAATCGCACAAGTGTGAAAGGGGCCTTACTTGTATATCTGCTGTCTTCAGCTTCTACACTCTTTGGAAAGTGCAGATCATGTTAGAAATATTTCTTCCTCTTTCAGCAGCACATAGGGGTGGGAAGTCTGGACATACACTGTGTGGGAATAAACCAAGAGAAAACTGCTGCGCCAACTTAATTATATTAAGCTGCCAACACTACCAATTGGACTAATTGTGTATATAAATAGGAAAATCAAAAAGTGTAGCGCTATATTATAAGTGTAAACATTTAGTGTAATTCACCCATATATGGACTTGCAGTCAGGACTGCCAATCAACAAAAAGAAAAAAAGGCCTTATCATAGCACCTGTGAGAAAAATCAAAAATCAGAAAAAATTGAACCACAAAAATCAGTAAGGTACTTCTTCTAAACTGTGTAGTGGTGCCAAAACAATCCCATAAGAACAAAAAGAACAAACAAATACGTGTATCATTAAACTTTCAATGAGATATAAAGCAAGTCTCTGGGATATTAAACAGTTCATCTAAGCGTAGTCCCAAAGATGATCATAGGACATAAGTGTGGATCACACAGCAATATATATTCATATCCAAAATGTTTCTTCTTATATTCAGCAAGGGGTAAATAAAATGAAATGCCCTTACCAGAAGCGGTGGACTCACAGGCCGTTGGCGGTGAGTCATATAGGCTTTCACCGTTTATACGGTAAGGTTAAAGCTGTTCTTGGTCTGTAATGGAAGGTTCCAGACGACCCCACAACTTGCAGTCTTCAGCGATAGGGTCGAATCCACCCCGATGGAGGACATTCCTATAGGAGCTAACATTTGGACACACCTGCAGCGAGTGGTCAAGGACAGAGACCTTGCTGGCTTTCTTGGGTCTGACCCACTGGTCTTGTGTCTTCATAAGGGGCAGGGGTCCGAACCCGAGAGGTTGGCCAAGCCTTGACATCTTGGGGTCAGGAAAAGGTACTACCAAGGAGGCAGCTACAGATTGAAGTAAAACCAAGGGAGGGATTATCAGAAGAGGATCCGATTGTGCTATCTGAGGCGCTCCTCCATCGGGGTGGATTCGATCCTATCGCTGAAGACTGCAAGTCGTGGGGTCGTCTGGAACCTTTCATTACAGACCAAGAACAGCTTTAACCTTACCGTATAAACGGTGAAAGCCTATATGACTCACCGCCAACGGCCTGTGAGTCCACCGCTTCTGGTAAGGGCATTTCATTTTATTTACCCCTTGCTGAATATAAGAAGAAACATTTTGGATATGAATATATATTGCTGTGTGATCCACACTTATGTCCTATGATCATCTTTGGGACTACGCTTAGATGAACTGTTTAATATCCCAGAGACTTGCTTTATATCTCATTGAAAGTTTAATGATACACGTATTTGTTTGTTCTTTTTGTTCTTATGGGATTGTTTTGGCACCACTACACAGTTTAGAAGAAGTACTCTTACTGATTTTTGTGGTTCAATTTTTTCTGATTTTTGATTTTTCTCACAGGTGCTATGATAAGGCCTTTTTTTCTTTTTGTTGATTGGCAGTACTGACTGCAAGTCCATACATGGGTGAATTACACTAAATGTTTACACTTATAATATAGCGCTACACTTTTTGATTTTCCTATTTATATACACCGTGTGAGAGCTGATTGGAGGAAGGGGACACACCCCTCTCCACGTAGGCAGAGGAACGAAGAAATGTGCAAAGCTGTAGTCTGAATAGACAAGCTCCCTGCTTATCTCCCTCTAAACTCCCTCCCCAACACAAATTTTTAGCTCATGTTATCTCTTGTGTCGGAGAATTTGTCAGAAGTGACTCTGCTGATAACAGAGGAACGGAGCACCAGGGAGAAACAGCACTTAGAGCTTTGGAGTGAGATAAGTAAACACTAGATATACTATGGGGTTGATTTATTAAAGGCAAATCCACTTTGCACTACAAGTGCACTTGGAAGTGCAGTTGCTTTAGATCTGAGGGGAAGATCTGAAATGAGGGGAAGCTCTGCTGATTTTATCATCCAATCATGTACAAGCAAAAATGCTGTTTTTTTTATGTCCCCCTCAGATCTACAGCGACTGCACTTCCAAGTGCACTTGTAGTGCAAAGGCAATTTGCCTTTAGTAAATAAACCCCTATGTGTGCTTAGGTCAAATTTCATGAATGCTGTTTACAACCACTTTAACTCTTAATGGCACCCCCATGCATGAAAAACATGGTGCGGTTTTTTGCACATTGAAATTGCATGATACAAAAGGACCATGTAAATTTCCTTGCAGCCGCATTTTAAAAAAGGTGCAGGGAGCTTTATGTTTTTTTTCCTTCAACTAGTTTTCTATGAAATTTACCATACCATACCATACAAATTAGTAGATTTAAAGTATATCAAAATGGAAAATCATATACTCATTTCCACATTGTACTTCAATTATTTCTAGCCTATTTCTATTAGACAACATTCACACGAGAGTTCGTGTTTGGCCTCTGGCAAGAATCAGTAGATTCTTGACAGAACTAGCATGGAAGGGATTTCACCCAAAGGGGAATGCCAACATCCGTGTGATTTACATATAACAAAACAACTCTGGATGGGACTTTTTAGGCATTCACAATATGCGCACACACAACATAAAATCTAATAGTTTTCTGTATATAATACAGAGTTGAAAGCTTTTCTTTGGTGCATATGAAACAAGGCAAAAAAAAAAAAGGCTGAAAACATATGCACTCAAACAGGGTCACTATCCAGTGTGTCCCTATTCCCTAAAATCTTATCAATTCAAAAATGGGTATCTGTAGTAGATTTAACATTCAACAAACAAGGATGTGGGATATTTCTGACGCAATTTGAAATTCTTACTCAGAGAAGAGACACTGTTCACACTACAAAAAATACAAGACATGTTATGAGTTGTAATGTGTACAGTTAAAATCTCAAGGTTTTTCACCTTAATGCATAGAAAAAAAACTTCTGTGCTGCAGCTGCCCCCCAGAGCCCCCCTTTTACTTACCTGAGCCCGATACGATCCAGCGATGTGCACGAGCGCAGTGGCTCCAGCCGCTGTCTCTCTCCTCATTGGATAGATTGATAGCGGCAGGAACCATTGGCTCCCGCTGCTGTCAATCAAATCCAGTGACACGGGGGCGTGCTGAGTTCTGCTATCTGTGTCAATGGAAGCAGCAGCGGGAGCCAGACCGCACGGGTGCTCCCATGAAAAGCGGCTCAACACGGGGGGCACCCGATGAAGGGGAGGAGCCAGGAGTGCCAGCAGGTCACCCCAGAAGAGGAGGATCGGGGCTGCTCTGTGCAAAACCCTTGCACAGAGCTGGTAAGTATAACGTGTGTTATTTTTAAATAAAAAAAAAAAAAAAATTGAACCTTTACCAACACTTAAGTTAAAATATCATGTTCACATGATTTTAATTAAACTCCAAAGCAATCTTATATAATGTCAGCCAGTAAAAACATATTGGATATTCAGGTCAACAGCATCACAAGAACCTACAGGGACCAGGCATGTATGGCTGAAATATGTCAACAAAAAGGAGGGGGGGGGGGAGGGCGGTTTGAATAAAATATTATAGAATCTCATCCCTAAAGATTAAAAACCTTGTATAAAATGTTCATACCCAAAATATGCTTCCCATGTTCAAGCCAAAAAGCCAACCCAAATTTAAATAAATAGGCAGCTTAAACACAAATATAGATATCAAAAAAAGGAGGATAATATAAGTTCAGTGTGTCAAAAGAAAGTGAATATTCCTTGCTTATCCATGAGTAAGTATGCTGCCAGATGTATGTGTATAATGTGTATAAAGGATTAATTGCTGTCAAACAAGCTCACTAATTATTTGATACTATGCATATGTGTGCTACTGGCAAGCATAATTAGGATGACATACAAAGGAGAAGATCAAAAATAGTGCTCGCACCATATTGTTCCTGCCCCACAAGATGTATGACATTATCACACACACACGCACCACACAAGGCAAATAACACCAGCGGGAAGCCTAAATTGCCATCCAAACTATGGGCAGGCGTCAGGGCAGCCACACACAAGTAGGGAGGACATGCAGAAGTACAGGAGAGGAGGTTGGGACCAGAGGCAGGGCCTGCCTAATACAGGATCGCCCCACAACCAGCAAGGACACCCCAACCCTACTACTCCTTCCCTAAACAAGTTACGGTATCCAAGGCGCAAGAGCCATTCCAAAAAGGGGAGACCAAGTCAACCCTGGAGCACTGGGTAACTCCAGGACAAGAGCATACAACATCCCTTAGGGGAGAACGTCAACCTACTACACAAAATTTTAAAAAATCATTGAAAACAAATATAACACAATGTAATCAACATATACAGATATACAGTGCCTTGAAAACGTATTCATACCCCTTGAAATTTTCCATATTTTATCATGTTACAACCAAAAACGTAAATGTATTTTATTGGGATTTTATGTGGTAAACCAACACAAAAGTGGCATGTAATTGTGAAGTGGAAGGAAAATGATAAATGGTTTCCAAATTTTTTTACAAATATCTGAAAGTGTGGCGTGCATTTGTATTCATCCCCCCTGAGTCAATACTTTGCAGAACCACCTTTGCTGCAATTACAGCTGCAAATCTTTTTGGGGATGTCTCTACCAGCTTTGCACATCTAGAGAGTGAAATTTTTGCCCATTCTTTGCAGAATAGCTTAAGATCTGTCAGATTGGATGGAGAGCATCTGTAAACATCAATTTTCAAGTTTTGCTACAGATTTAAATTGGATTTAGGTCTGGACTTTGGGCCATTCTAACACATGAGTCTGCTTTGATCTAAACCATTCCATTGTAGCTCTGTCTGTATGTTTAGGGCTGTTGTCCTGCTGGAAGCAGGAACCTCCGCCCCAGTCTCAAGTATTTGGCAGACTCTCAGGTTTTTTTTTCAAGATTGCCCTGTATTTGGCTCCATCTATTTTCCCATTAACTCTGACCAGCTTCCCTGGTCATCTGACGAGAGCACCCTCTTCCACATGTTTGCTGTGTCCCCCACATGGCTTCTTGCAAACTGCAAACGGGTCTTCTTATTGTATTCTTTCAATAATGGCTTTCTTCTTGCCACTCTTCCACAAAGGCCAGAATTGTGGAGTGCACAACTAATAGTTGCCCTGTGGACAGATTCTTCCACCTGAGCTGTGGTGGATCTCTACAGCTCCTCCAGAGTTACCATGGGCCTCTTGGCTGCTTCTTTGATTAATGCTCTCCTTGCCCGGCCTATCAGTTTAGGTGGACGGCCATGTCTTGGTAGGTTTGCAGTTGTGCCATACTCTCCATTTTTGGATATTGGATTGAACAGTGCTCCGTGAGATGTTCACAGCTTGGGATATTGTTTTATAACCTAACCCTGCTTTAAACTTCTCCACAACATTATCCCTGACCTGTCTGGTGTGTTCCTTGGCCTTTATGATGCCATTTGTTCTCTAATGGCCCATACACACGATCCAAATATGGTACGAAAACAGGAGGAAGGATCGTACGATATTCGGATTGTGTGTACACTACTTTCGACAGCCGATCTCGATCGTTTTTCCGATATTATTGATCGGACATACACGAAAATTTTCCTCGTACGATTCCAGATCATACGATTTTCGTTTAGTCAGTATAGTTGTCCTCCAAAAATACAATACAAATGCATTGCATCACTTCCGATTTTTTTGTCTGTCGTACGAGAATTTTCGTGACTTTATTTAGCTATTGAATTTCTACTTGCGACTATTAAGCGAGAATGGTCGTACGATTGGTCATACGATAAGGTTCTCTAACAAACCCCCGAGGGCCTCACAGAACAGCTGTATTTACACTGAGATTAAATTAAACACAGGTAGACTCTATTTACTAATTAGGTGACTTCTGAAGGAAATTGGTTCCACTAGATTTTAGTTAGGGGTATCAGCGTAAGGGGGTCTGAATACAAATGCACGCCACACTTTTCAGATAATTATTTGTAAAAAAAATTGAAAACCGTTTATCATTTTCCTTCCACTTCACAATTATGTGCCACTTTGTGTTGGTCTATCACCGAAAATACCAATAAAATACATTAAAGTTTTTGGTTGTAACATGACAAAATGTGGAAAATTTTAAGGGGTATGAATAATTTTTCAAGGCACTGTATACAAAATGCAATTTGCAAGTAATTCATGTTTGTATATAAAACAGGTTGATTGATATAGACAATAAACCAAATCTCCATGTACGCGTACTATAAACTGTATTGCTATAAGACTTGATGGACGGGAGGGCACGAATTTCTAAACAAACTATCATCCACAATGTTATGACACCATTGCTATTATTCCAAAAAGGTTTAAAACTTGTATCATTTAACTCAGGTGTCGTAGTAGGACTCTGTCAAGCCCAATAAATTCAGTGCATGGAACTTGATAGTTGTGTTGGAATGCTACATGTCTCCCAATAGGAAAACTTAAACTGCCTAGCATAGCATATAAATGATCCTGCATGTGCTGCCAAAACTCACTCACATGAGAGCAAGTAAATCACTCCCACAGTCCTGCAATTAATGAAATGTTTGGGCCCAAATATACTGGCGTCCCGTAGAATTTGTCATTGGTTCATGTCAATATAGAGACCATAAGTGCTGCTGAAGCGGCCAATGTTCGGTATGTGTGTACTGGGCTTAACACGTATTACTAACGTCCACTGTATTTGGTAACTTTATTAGCAAACACATATATAGACATGCATTGAGTAACCAGAGAGAGTGAACCTTGTAACAGATTGATTTTGGTAAGTTAATTTTTGATCTAATGCCATGCATACATTGTAAAGCAGGGGATTTCCGACACTTAGTATAGAATGCTATCTGTGTTCTGTATGGGTCAAAATTTCTCTTTTATTTTGTTTTGTTATAGGGAGTTTTCTATGTATTTTCCCTTTACCCCTTTCTTTAAAGGAGACAATATATTCATGTAGAACTGTTACTCTGCAAGTCACTTATAAATAAAATGTACTGTTTTTGCATGTGTTACATCATTTCAGTAGTGTGATTTGTTCACTTACTGGAAAATATGAAAAAAGATTACATAATGATCTAAGTTTTTTTTTAGTTTTTTTACGGGTTTGAAACTTTGCCACTTACAGTGCATATACTGTAAATGCAGATGTTTTTTCCCATTTGCTAGAGTGCATCTAGCACAAAGCAATGGCTGGTAGTCATAGATTTATGGTTTGCTCTGTTGAGGTTATCTTTCCCTTTAGGCCTTGTAGGTGTTGTATCTCTGCTTGCTTGTCATATTGTATTCCTTTGTGAAATTCTAGACATTCTCAGCAGTATCTTACCTTAACCTCCACTTATGCACATATGCCGTGCAGCCGTTGTCATTTTCACCTGGACAGATTGAAGTGATTGCATAGTTTTCTTTGGATTTTTATGCATTTTATGAGATCTTCACTAAATGTTATTGGTTAGATGGAGGCTCAATAAAACGCATGTAAATCTGAACTGCTGTGGAGGATTACCTGAACATGAATGTTTTTGTGAATGCAGGTGAGAGTGTAGACAGGCTATTCAGGTGCCAGCTCAGTAGCAGTCAACTGAAAATACCTAAAATGCAGAAAATCGCCAGCATGCCAACTTGATATGTAGAGTGATTGTTTACCGAAGTCCCATATCACTAGAAAAACACCAATATTTCAAGGGTACATAGATTCTCTTTATCAAGGTGTCAAGCAGAGACAATTAAAAAAAGCATCAAAGTGGGAATATATACATGCGTATAAACACATCTGAGACAACATGGTGGTCAGAAAACTGCCTCTCTGCTGGCTGCAAGGCCAAGACCCTGGCAACCATAGAGTGTAACATGCTTGTCTCTGGTGTGTTTTTATGCAGGTATATACAGTATATTCCCACGTTGTTGTGGTTATGTGTCTCACCTTGATGAAAGGGTGTCTACCTACCCTAATAACATTGGTGTTTTGTACTGATATGGTACATAAACAGCCATTCCTCTGGATCAAGTTGACAAGCTGGCTTTTTCTGCATTTTGGATTTACATGGGATCACCCTTAGCCATGCACCTACTGCTACAGATAGGTCTACAACAGTGGTTCTCAACCTTTCTAATGCCGTGACCCCTTGATAAAATTTCCCAAGTTGTGGGGACCCCTAACAGTAAAATTATTTTCATAGTGTGGGTTGCCAGCACCCAAGGCAAGACAAGTCATTTGCGCCCCTAACCCACAGACATTTAGTGCCCCCCGATTCCCTTCCACTTGTACAGTATTGAAACCCCTTATGGTACATTTTAGGATGTACCACTCTTTCTCTTTGTTCTCCTTTCTTTCCCTTTTCGCTCTCTCTATCCTAATTTCTTGTTTTTTTTTCCCCATCTCTCTCTAGAGCCGTCTTTCTTGTTCTTTCTCTTATTCTTTCTCTCCCTTTTTCTTTGTTCATCCCCCTCTTTTCCTCTCCCTTCCATGTATTCTCTATTTATATCCCTTGGTGGAGGGTGGGGGAATGGGATGAGTGACAGTGCTGGCGGGGAGTTGGGATGAGTGGCAGTTCTGGTGGGGGGTGGGTTCAGTTCAGTGGCAGCGCCGGGGGGAGTTCTGATCAGACAACTTAGGTGCTCTTGATCAAGGTAATCTGCTGATCTGAGAACTGTAGTGGGGACTTTTAATGGCAACTCTAATAACAGGTAGTGTTACTCACTTTGTCTCCGGCTTCACTGTGTCTCCAGCTCTGTGGTGTCTCGTAGCCATGACACCTATGCCGAAATCAGTAGATAGGGTCTCCCCCAGCCCCTCCCACTTCACATTCCTCACCAGTCAGCTGATCCCTAGTCTCTGCCCCCCAACCATACCGTGAACTGAATGGGTGGCTGCAAAGAGCCCGAGTGGGCGGCCGCAGGCTTCAGAGGCAGCCCTGCTGGGCAGCTGCAGGCTTCAGAGACAGCCCTGCTGGGCGGCCGCAGGCTTCAGAGACAGCCCGGCTGGGCGGCCACAGGCTTCAGAGACAGCCCTGCTGGGCGGCGGCGAACAGGCTGTAAGAGTGGCGCAGGCTTCAGGAACAGCCCAGGATTTGGTGACCCCTGGCAAATCATCATTCGACCCCCGAGGGGGTCCCGACCCCCAGGTTGAGAACCACTGGTCTACAAGAAGTTTGTGTGTTGTGGTTTGATGTATTGCAAGCGGAAAAAATCTAACACAACCTGTGACCATTTCCCCAAGGATGGTTCGTCTGGTGTTCATAAGCAGATGAATGGCTTGTTTAAAACATGAGTATCTTCTCGTTTCTGCGGGCACAGGGGAGGCTCCCCTGGCACAGTGTTTTGTAAAATTACTTTAAATGGAACTTGCAAGAATATCTTTTACCTGTCAAAACTGAGACCTTGTATGAGCACATCTTCCAAGCTGGCTTTAAAGTGATACTAAACACACACAGTTTATTTTGCATTGTATCTTCTATTTCTGTATGTGGATGATGGCACTGTAATTATTTTAATAAAATAAAAACCTGTAAGTACCTTTTTCCTAAATGATATACAGCTGTCACATGGCCCAGCTCTTTCCAAGCCTGTCTGCAGGGAATCATAAGCAGGTGGAGCTTCTAGTCCTCTTCTGCTGGTCACATGTTCAAAATAAAAAAAAAAAATAAAAAACTCTTTGGAATACAGAGTAAAACATAAATAATTTAATATCAAACTGATTTAAATTATCATACAAATATATATATTTAAAAATCAGATCTTTTTTTAATTTTTTTTTAGCAATAACATGGTGTGGGCTGATTTCTGCCAGTCACACGCTGTGTCACGCCCCTTCAGCCAGCGTCTTTGATGGAGGCTTCATCTCCCTCCTATTCTATCTACATGTTATATCCCTATTATGTTTAGCTTGTTAGCAGGCATGGAGGAGGAGGGAGGTATAGTCTATAGTCACATGGGCTGCTCAGATGTGATTGGGAGGAAATGTTCAGCATAGAAACTCACTGGAAACTGAGCATGTGCAGAGTGGTCAACACTGCTCTGCAAAATCCCAGATGAATTGGGGGCATGGACAGAAGGGGAAGATAGAAAACAGCAGAATCAACCAGTTTTTTTGCAGAATACAGAAAACAAATCTCATAGTGACTGAGTGAGTATGTATAGCATGTAATACAACATTTATTGATCATTTTTTATGATGTGGGTTTAGTGACACTTTAATAATACAAGCACAGTATGTGCAAACAGCTGCAATGACTAGCCTTAGCCTTGCCTGGCAGCAAATGATCCCAGGTCAAGGAGATAAAGGATCAGTTAGACTTTTCAGTTGATTTACACACGCCCTTTCCTTTCTTGACATTTGCTTGTTTCTAAATGTCAGTAGTTCACTAATGCATACTGTTTCCAGCTTTCCTTATAACTCCCCACCACAGTCACTTCAGGAGAGTATGCACAATGGCCAGTTCTTTGTTGAAGAGGTATACTCCTTGAAGCCTTACTTGATTTCACTATGGGGGTTTAAAGCATTCTATGTCCATTTTTTTTTCTGAAAAGACAGATTATTTTTTAGATCTCAACTATTAAAACTTTTTTTTAGCTTTTGATAGCTTTAGGAAAGATTTAGACCTCTTTTAGGTTTTTATTGTTTGCTGTAACCCAACTGGAGAGATTTTTCCTCACTTGCTATGAAGCGAGGGGATCTCTTCCAATCCACAGGTACATAAACAATAAATCATACAAACAATAAAATCATCTTTGTCCAGAACTGACAGTTGGGCGGACAATGGTGATTAGAATGGTCAGCTTTTATTCCTACGAACTTAACCATTTATCTAAAAGAAATAGTAGGAGTTTGGGTTTAGGGTGATACCATTTATTGGCTAACCAAATAGATTGTAGTACAAGCTTTCAAGGCATGCTGGCCACTTTTCCAGATTGCCTGAAGAAGCGGACAGAGTGCCTTGAAAGGTTGTGCTACAAATCATCCAGTTAGTCAATAAATGGTATCACCCTAAACTCAAAATCCTACATTTTTCGATGGGTAACACAATACAGCTCTCTGCTGCTGTCAAAATGAAATACTGGACTTGTAACTGCTTAAAAAGTGTTAGATGGAGTTGGGCTTAATGTGTTGGTCACTTACTCAAAGTTTATATAAAGCTGCATGTACATGTCTACAGAGTGACAACACTGTAGTGATTTCACTCTGAAACAGGAACTGGAAAATCAACATATCTACTGGCAGGATAAATGATATTTGCAGACATAACATATACCCAGATCAGCCATAACATTATGACCACCCTCTGGTATGCTGTGGTATCTGGCACCAAGTCGTCAAGAGCAGATTTTTTAAGTCTTGTAAGTTGGAGGCGGATCTTTGATGGATTGGACTTGTTTTCCAGCACAAACCACAGATGCTTTATTGGATTGAAATTTGGAGAATTTGGAGGTCAAGTCAACACCTCAAACTCATTGTGTTCTCAAACCTTTCTGGAATTCATCAGACCTGGCCACCTTCTTCCATTGCTTCTTGGTGCAGTTCTGATACTCACGTGGCCATTGGAGGCACTTCTGGTCAGCATGGACACTTTGACCACTCTATACTACACAACCCCATACACAACAAGCTGTGATACACTGTGTGTTCTGACACCTTTTTATCAGAACCACCATTAACTTTTTCACCAATGTGACCTATAGTAGCTCTTTGGATTGGACTACACAGTCCAACCTTAGATCCCCATGTGGATCAATGAGCCTTGGCTGCCCATGACCCTGTCCCTAGTTTTCTGTCCTTGGACCACTTTTGGTAGGTTCTGACCACTGCAGACCCGGAACATCCCATAAAAGCTGCAGTTTTAGAGTTACTCTGACCCAGTGGTTATGCCTGCCCATTTTTTTTTTTTTTTTACTTTTAATCATCTTCAGGGACAATTTTTTCTCTTGCTGCCTAATATATCTCGCCCACTTTCAGATGACATGTAACAAGATAATCAATGTTATTCACTGTCAGCGTTATGTTATGGCTGATTGGTGTAAGTCATTTTTAAAGTGTTTTTTTTTCTTTACATTTCTTCAGTTACTTCCTGGTGTCATACATCCCAGAGAAGTCTTCAGGAGCAGGGGAGGGTTATCTCAGCTGAGCACGCTCTCCTGCATGCATGCTTGAGCTCAGGGCAGATGGAGTTCAGTAAGTAAATGATACATGAATCATATGCCCTTACTCAAAATGGCCACGGACAGAAATGCCAGGGGGTTGTTTTTATAAGTAATTTATCAACAAAATAAAGCATGGAGACATGGATGGATGGGGAAATTGCTTTGAATTTTAAAAATGAATTATATAGTGTTTTTGGTTTGTGGTGCTCAGATGCAGTGAAGATCTGCTGCTTTAAGCTTACTGTAAGGAGAAGCTAGCAGTCAGCTATATTCATAATGCTGCAAAGTCAGCTGGCTGGATAGTGTAAGCACCCTCCAAATAATAAATGCATTACTTTTATGTCACATTATTTAAGCCCTTTAGTAAGTTTTATCTGCACTTTGTAGTGATTTTACAGTGTGCAGTCATTTAGAGCTTTGTTGATTGCTTGCTAGCTGATTGACATGAAGTAATGTCTCAAGTGCTGCACTTATGTTTGCTGAAACTACAAAGAGTCACAAATCATAGCTTCTTATTTTACCTCCGATGTCTTGATTTGCCTGGGCACTTAAGTCTCCATTTGTCTCGAGTTCAGTCTTCTTACTTTAATGTTACAAAATCCACAAGAGTAAAATCATTATGTATATGCAGTAAACATGCTTGTTATACTGTGGAACCTAAGGGGTTAATAATCTGTATTGTGTAAAAAGGCTGTTTGATCCTGTATGCACAGATCCTCCCCTTCTTGAATTGTCTCCAAAACATGTCCGGATAAGACAGAGTTACTGGAGTCAGGCTGCACAAGCTCAGTTTGGTGTGTATTGCTAGTGAATTTTTTTTTTCTCGTGAGAGTGCATGTGATCAGCACAGAGCCAATTAGCACTGTCCAGACAGAGGGTCAGGGGTCCTGCATCCTGATAGGACAGCCAGTGCAGTATGAAAACTTGAAACATATCACTAGCCAATTTAAAAAGAGAAGATAAGCAGATATTGCCTTAAAGCAGTATTAAACCCAAAACTGTAATATATTACAGCTTACCAATCATTGTATGTAGTGACTGCATTTGTTTTATTATATTTTTAGGCTTTTTTATCCAGGAGATCTGGCCAGTAACAAACCTCCTGTATTAATGTGTCCCCACTCTGGATGAAGGAGCACAGAGGCACCTTTGAACAGCAGCATTGTCAGTCTGGGGGGAGTGGGGTGTTAGATAGACATTGATCAAAAGCATCCCGATGCATGTGTTGTCAACAAGCTCTTTTGTATTTTCAAAATGGTTTTTATTTATTAGAGTATTATAACAAAGAGCTTAAAGGGGTTGTAAACCCTCATGTTTTTTCACCTTAATGCATCCTATGCATTAAGGTGAAAAAGCTTCTGCCAGTCACTGGCCCCCCAGGCCCCCCGTTTTACTTAACCGAGCCCCGTAATTCCCACGCCGGAGACACGCTGTCCCTCTCTGCACGGGGTCCCGGCTCTTGATTGGATAGATTGATAGCAGCGCAGCCATTGGCTCCCACTGCTATTAATATAATCCAATGACCCAGGGGCCGGGGCCGAGTCCGGCATTCGTGTCTATGGACACAAATGCTGGACTTGGGAGCGCGCTGACAAGGTAATCCCCTAGGCACTTCTCCTAGGGGGTTATCTGAAGTGAGAAGGACGGAGCCGCTGAGGGACCCCAGCAGTTGAGGATCAGGGCCACTCTGTGTAAAATGAGCTGCACAGTGGAGGTAAGTATGACATGTTTGTTATTTAAAAAACAAAAAACAAAAAAAAAAAAAAAAAAAAAACAGGAAGGTTTACAATCACTTTAAGACGATCCATTATGCATTTGTTTTTTGGCCTTGGTTAAAGTACATAAAATACAGCAGTAGCTCTGGGAGCGTGAATACTTTCATGGGACTATATGGTGAAATTAGACAACTACGGCAGAGCGGTGTGTTCCTATCATGTTCTCATTCTTAAAAGAAGCTGTTGTGTTTACAGCCACTGTCTCATGAGAACAAATTGTCACATTTTCTTCTTTAGCTATCGCCACTTCATTTATTCTCATTTGCCTCTAAGCCCAACTGAAGAAGGTGTGATCACAGTTTGGCCTGACATCTCAGAGCACTGAGCGAGGCATAATGTTCCATTACTGACTCGGTGCTCAGAGAAACAGGTACATTCTGCTACTGAGCTCAACTAAACAACAAACGTTCCCTGGTGCAGGAATACGACACCATCAACTGTGTCTGTATTGACATATTACAGGTCAGAACGCCGCTTTCATTGCAGTCATGTTTGCGGTTTTGCTCAAATGGTTTTAACACCGGTGATCAAAAGGTGTTGAAGTAACACTGTGAAATAAACTATGGCTAAAAATGGGAAAAGCGACCTGTCCACCTTTTGGTCAGTGATGTCACCCGTGTGACCCCATCCCTTTATTTACTTTAGCAGTGGGCACCCGGAAATGTCATTTGGTGTGTTGGAAGCGACAAGATCAGACCATCATGTCTTGGCGGGTGCGTGTTTTTTTTCTTTTTTCAGCAGGCATGATTCATCATGCTTGAAGTGGACCTACATCATTAGACAATGTGTTTAATGGTGGATGTACATTGGTATCCAGGGGCCAGATTGTATGTTTGGATAAGGGTCTGGTATGACATAAATGAGCCTTATACAGATTTTATTTTTGGTATTGGGTCCCTTTTAAAATTCATTTAGGACCCAAAGGGAAACTTGTATACCATTTTAAAGAAAGAAAATGGAATAGATGCTATGCATTTGTTAAACATCATATATAAATTGTACCAATATATGTATCCTCAATATCAACATAGATTAGTTATATTTTAGCTTGCTGCTATCCACTGTACAGAAAACTGGGAAAGGGAGGGCAGTAAAAGCAACTATAGAAGGTAACCACTGTGCACCTTCTCAGTGTAAATAGCAGTGCCAACTCCCATGGAAGAGGCTTCCTTTTTTTTAATAACAAGCATGTTATATCTACCTGCTCTGTGCAGTAGTTTTGCACAGAGCAGCCCTGATCCTCCTCTTCCCAGTTACCCGGCTGGCGCTCCTGGCACTTCTTTCCTGTCGAGTGTGCCCAGAGCAAGCAGCTTGTAATGGGGACACCAAAGCAGGTGTGCTCCCAAATCGCTGCTTTGCATGTCAGTTCAGACACAAAGACATGGCTCAGCCCCATCCCCTCTCTCTTCATTTGCTGTCTGGCTGTGATTGACAGCAGCGGGAGCCAATGAGGAGGGAGAGTCTCTGGAGAGCCAATGCTCTTATGCACATCGCTGGATCGAGAGGGAGCTCAGGTTATTATGGGGGGACTGCTGCAAACAGAAGGTTTTTGTTACCTTCATGCATATTATACATGAAGGTAAAAAACCTTCAGCCTTTAGAACCACTTTAAGATATAGCACAAAAACAGATCTTTTTGTTGCATTTTTTCTCATGATGCCTGAAGAATAGGTACCCCTTTAACCACAGTAATTTATTGAACTTGTAGAGTAAGGTCACAGATGAACTCCTCTCCAAATGTTATTGTATAACAATAACATTTGTTAAATAAACAGACAATAAGAATATTACAATTAGATGTTGCGCCCACATATATTCCATAAAAATGAGGTGAAAATACCAGTTTTTCTTGCCAGGCAGCTTTCGGTCACATAAAGAGTTTACACTGCTTGGAGAGCACTTCTGCGTCATCTCATTTACACATTCATTACATACATGCTTGCATTTTTCAGGATCTATCAGAAAATGGAACTTCTTGAAGAACATGTAACCACAAAGCGTGTTGGTTGATGTATTTGCCTTGTACAACTGTGTCCCCACTTGCTCTATTATGCAATGCCTATATACAGGGCAAGCTGAGAAATTCATTTTGCCAGCTATATAATCTATGTAAACATTGCATAGTCCTTGTGGAGCTCAGTATAAGCAGCTGTTTTTATATGTACAAGCTGCCAGATGTTTATCATTAAAATCTGACAATTTAGTCCCTGCTTGATAGCTATAAGAACTGCACAATAGTAAGGTCAATGTATGTATACTTAAAGAGACTGTCTCTTGAAACAAAAAACACACACTTATACAGTAGTAAAGCACAGTTATGTTAGTTATCACTACCACCATTATTACATCTGATTTGGACTCTGCCACAAAAGTGTTGGATGCCCTTGTCTTCCCGCTGTACGCTGCTGCTCCCTTCTCACCTGTGCTGCCATTGTCGCATTTAAACAGTTTCCGATGTACAAGATGGACCTACAACATTGTCCTAAGCTATAACAGTTACATCACAGTTGCATTGGATGCTTTAAATCCTTTGCACATCCCACAGTACATTATCCAGCAGGAGAAAAAGCAGCAGTCTGTTGCATTGGAAACTAACCTGCCTCCCAAACTGCAGACATATGTGCCATCACTGACCCATCTGAACCCGGAATGCCAAATTGACTGTAAACCTCCTGGGACTAATCACACGCTTTCTGAGATTTATGCCACAAAACAAGCAGACACGAAACCTCTGCCTGGGCTGAGCCATCTGCTACTCCATTTTATTCTGCAGTGCCTGAGGTACCCGCTTTTGCCACTTACAGCATCAGTGAAGGCGTATTTGTGGTGACAAAGCCAGAAAGAACAGATACATCAGACCTTGTAAGGTACATGACTCTCAGAGAAATACTGGTCTCATGAAGTTCAACATAAGCTCAGAGTACTTCAGGAGCTGGACGTCCATGTTCAAGTCAGGACTTCAGCATCTCACCTTTGCAAGAGCTTTATCTGCTCATTAGATGGTTAGGCCCTCAATCTTCACTGTACACATCCATGGTCCACACAGAGGTCCTAATCTCACATGGGAGAGATTAGAGCAGATTTATGTTTAGTTTTCAAACTTGCTTTATTCAAAAGATTGACGAACTTTCCTAAATTATACAACAGGGCTAACCAATTGCAAAGAATGATCCACATTTATCTACTTATCTACTTACAATAGACAATGCATATATAGTGTGAACCCTGTGGTGGAAAAATTGCCTTACAATCATCAAGAAAAGTGAATAACAGCAGGCTCTAGGTATTGCCACCATTTCTTCTCTGGGTTCATCAGAGATATTGTCAAGGTCAAGAATGACCCAAGTTCCTCTGTTGACAACATTGATGCCCCTTACTTTACAGCTGCAAGGTGTGAGAAATGCACGGATCAGCCTTAAAACCAAACTCCTCTAATCAGAATTCTGTGGTAACTAAACCTTCTCACCCATGTTAAATCATGGTGGGAAGACTTTGCAACCCCCACCTACAACAGTCACGTTGAAGTATAGTGAGCTACTCCACAAAGGCATTTAGGGGAAGACTTGTGCAAAATTATGTCTTGTAAAGGTGTTACCTCAAGGACAACCCAAGAATGTAGTTAAGAAGTATTCTGTCTTAGATGACTATTCACGTGCAACTTCAGAATTCACCGACCTGTTTGGCATAAAGGGAAATGTTGTAAGGTATACACTGCACATTTTGTATATGCTGACTCCACAAAAAGTTCAGGAAGAACAATTTATACTTCTGGTTTCGTTATTGTACATTAGGCAATGGATTGCACGGTGTGCAGTGCAATCCATTGCCTAATGACAAGGAAATCCCTACAACAGAAGATACACTTTCTTAACCTCACCTAAGTCATTTAGCTGACTGACTAAAGCATACACAAGGAACATCAATAGCACAATGATTGGAAAGATGATCCTTATGCCCAAAAAAAAAAAAAACTGACCTAGCATGGGTAATTATTGAAACCCACAGAGAATGCAAGTCTCAGATGTAAAACCAGTAAAGCTATCATACAGGGACGTCAAGGCTACATTGCTTTGTATAGCCCTTGTGAGTTAACATTCCAGACTTTGACCAACAGTGGCAAACCTACATCTTCTTCAGATGATCAGGAGTTCACTGGTACTGAGATTCAAGCTAACACCACTGACAGCTCAACCAACAAACCTGAAATTCAATTAGTAGGGAACTACTAACTAGGACTTTACAGAATCTTCTTTGCAAGTTCAAATTAGAGCTTTACAAGGATGGACTTGTCAAGAGGGACTACTCCACCTTTGCCACCAAGGGACTATGCATGTTTTGCTACCTTTTGTGAAGGTATTAATACTTCTAAGAAGTGCTTCAGCCGTTTCAAGCCTACACTAATGAAGACTCATTGGAGACTTCACCATTCTAAAGACCTATGCATTTATATTTGTTTTGCATGTATCTCCTCTCTCTTTGTGTATATATAATTTAATAGTGGTATCTGTTGATACTAGGCAGGGAGTGTGTTATTGTTATGCTTTGGTATATTCTGTTGTTTCCCCCCTCCTGTCATGCACTAGGTATGGTTGTATCCTAATTTACTGTTTATTACAGGCATAACAGACAGAACAAGAGTAAATGGCTAGGTGTACAAAATGCTAGGCACAGCAGCAATTAGACTACTCTCTGTTACACCAGTCTTTAGTTGCCACTCATGGCTGTATCATACTGTCTAGGTACTTTTGTTTTTGCACTCATATGCCCTGTACACACGGTTGGATTTTCTGATGGAAAATGTGTGATAGGACCATGTTGTCGGAAATTCCGACCGTGTGTGGGCTCCATCACACATTTTCCATCAGAATTTCCGACACACAAAGTTTGAGAGCTTGCTATAAAATTTTCCGACAACAAAATCCGTTGTTGGAAATTCCGATCGTGTGTACACAAATCCGACACACAAAGTGCCACGCATGCTCAGAATAAATTAAGAGACGAAAGCTATTGGCTACTGCCCCGTTTATAGTCCCGGCGTACGTGTTTTACGTCACCGCGTTCAGAACGATCGGATTTTCCGACAACTTTGTGTGACTGTGTGTATGCAAGACAAGTTTGAGCCAACATCCGTCGGAAAAAATCCATGGATTTTGTTGTTGGAACGTCCGATCAATGTCCGACCATGTGTACAGGGCAATAGAGTTAAAAGGCGTATTGTTTCATAATACTTGAATAAACTACAGTGGATTTTACTCGAGTCATCTTAGTGAGTTGAAGCTGCCTGTAAATTCTGTCAAGTCAGCAAATTGCCCTATTGTCCACACAGACTGGGTCTCAGGAGGTGCCGTCTGCAGCATTTGAAACAGGACATCCCTTCCGCCATGACACTTATTTATCAGAGCCTCTCAATACACTTCCAAACATCCTTATGACAGGCATTCAGTACATGTACACGTACACTGGGTGGAGCCAGTTAAAGTGATTGTAAAGGCAGAAGGTTTTTTATCGTAATGCATTCTATGCATTAACAAAAAAAACTTATGTGTGCAGCAGGCCCCCTAATACTTTACCTGAGCCCCATCTAGATCCAGCGATGTTGCAGGAATGTCTCGGCAGCCCATGACTCCCCTCTTCATTGGCTGAGACAGCAGTGTGGCGCCATTGGCTCTCGCTGCAGTCAGTCAGCCAATGAGGGGAGAAAGGGGACCTGAATGGACACAGGGAGCTGTGGCTTGGCTTGGGTGCCCCCATTGCAAGCTGCTTGCTGTGGGGGCACTCATGAAAGGAGGGAGGGGCCAGGAGCACTGAAGAAGGACCTGAGAAGAGGAGGATTGGGGCTGCTCTGGGCAAAACCACTGCACAGAGAAGGTAAGTATAACATATTCGTTATTTTTAACTAAGAAAAAAAAACAAGACTTTAAAGCGAACTGTAAAGATTTTGTGAGAACACTGGTGTACCACAGAAGATTGGACCACGTGTATAATAACCATTAAGATACTGTTACCTAATTTGAGCCCAGTAATGCCAGTGCTGTAAGCCAAACTGATTACCAGTAGCCTTCTTTATCTTTTAGCATGTATCTGATCTGCCTACATACTAAAGGTTGGCAGGTCACTTTCAGTGCAGATTAAGTATATTCTTCCAAAAAAACTTCAGTCAGCTGTTCAGTCTAGCTGCTGGATACCACAATACCACATCAAAGCTAAATCATGTTGTGTTTGCATAATAAGTATATACATATGCACATTCATATAGGTAATATACAGTATTTTAGATTTCCCTCCAATATAAAAAAAAATTTTTTTAAAGAAGTTCTAGGGGTGACATTGCTGACTTGTTTGAAAATGTAGGTTGCCTAGCTATCTCAGACATCAATACTTTGAGCCACAGACCCCAAACTAGAATTCAATCAAGTGAAGTCTGAGCTCTTGATCTGCATACTTGCTCTGATTTAGTTTGCAAGAAGACATTGTACATAGAGCGTCAACATGACAGTCAAGCAGCTTGTATTTTTTTTAAAGAAAACTGCATTGGCAGTTCACATATTTCCCCCATGACAGCTTTTAAGTAGTGTGCTATTTCTAGCACTTTAATTTTAGAGTGACATGCTCACTTTCTGTCTTCTACACTGGCATGTCCACACTTAAATTATTGTAAACCCTCACATATACCGAGTGAAGTGACTGGCCTCAGGTGACACACAGAGATGAAACAAATCCTCCTACATAAGTTGTGCATGTCAGTCTGCAGCCCTCTGTTCTCTACATCCATTCAAAGTGCTGAATTTTAAGCTTTGTCTGAGCTGTCAGATAAAAGGGGGCAGAGAGCTGAAGTTACACTCTTCAGAGCTCTGACACCTGATTGAATGGAAGGGACGCACCCCCTCCAAAACAGGAACAGAGCTGAGGCTGCCAATCAGCTGGGGATCCCTCTGCTGTCACCATTTTTCTCTTGGTGTCAGGAAAACTTGTGAAAAGTGAGTTGTGCTGATAGCAGAGGAGAGAAGCAGGAGACAAAAGTGACACTAATGCTGGCCATACACTATACGAAAAATTGGTCGAATCCATTTGAGAGATACGGATATTCGGCCGTGCGAGCAAATGATAGTGCCATCGTGTAATGACGGAAAAATCGTTCAGTGGACATAAATGAATCAATTTTTTGTTTGTTTTGTTTACATATACCTGATGCAAAAAGTTCGGACGGGAAACACATTAACCTTTCAATTTATCTTTCGTTCGGCAGAAAATTTCCAAACTTGTCCTTCGTTTTTTTTTTGGCTCAAAAACGTCCCAACGATTATCGATTTTGTGCCCATTAACTGGCCCAAAAAACGAACGAACTGTCTAAATGACCGAATTTCGGTCAATTTTTCGTATAGTGTATGGCCAGCATTAGTAGCTCTTAATTGAGTACACACTCACTAGATGCTTTATTTATATCTAGGCCCCTTTCACACTGGGGAGGTAAAACAGCGCTATTTTTAGCGCTGTATTACCGCGGTATTCGGCCGCTAGCGGTGCGGTTTTAACCCCCCGCTGGTGGCCGAAAAAGGGTTAAATCCACTCGTATAGCGCGGCTATAGCCGCGGTATAGCCGTGCTGTCCCATTGATTTCAATGGGCAGGAGCGGTGAATACACCGCTCCTTCACCGCTCCAAAGATGCGGCTGACAGGAGATTTTCTCTTCTGCAAGCGCACCGCTTCAGTGTGAAAGCCTTCGGGCTTTCACACTGAACAAACAGCGGAGGCTGTTTTGGGGCAGTTTGCAGGCGGTATTTTTAGCGCAATAATGCCTGCCATCCGCCCCAGTGTGAAAGGGGCCTTAATGTCTGAGGTTTACATCCACTTTACTCCAGTGGCTGTTTAAGTAATTGTAATGAGACAAGTTATAGCCAGCATCTGATGTTTGCTAATTACATCACCTTTGCTGTTCATTTGTATTTTTTTTTTTTTTTTTTTGATAAATGAGCCCTCTTCTCTGCCAAATTAAGCAGACAACACAATGTAAAAATCTACTACCCACAACCATAATCTTCAAACTACAATATAACAAATCCGATTCCGTAATCCTGATCCAACAAATATGCCCGCAGTGTTAGGACAGTTTGGTATAAAATCGGCAGACTGGAAGACGTGAACAGTCAGGCTGTTTTAAGACTGTGGAAAGACTTTGGAGTCTTTTGTACTGTGATTGTGCTGCAAATGAGGGATCAGAGAAGAACTTGTGCTTGGATATCGGTAGCACAGCTTTAGAGCTGCTCACGTGGTTCCCTGTCACTTGCAGGACCATGTTCTGATGGTTATCTAGATTATGTACAGACTTGGAGCAGTAATTCACTGTGTCTGACGAGCTGGCTTTCTAAGCCCCTGGATAAATAATCATCCCTCTGATACTAAGCCTGCTGTCAGAAGTGCCTTTCTGCCTCTAAGTCAGACAAAGTGTACAGCTGGGTTTCAGGTAATAACCTCTTTATAGGCCTACGTGGGTGTAAAATACTGTGCTGTCAAATTAACTGCATGTTGTCTGAAATAGCTTGAATTAGCAAACATACCCTTCTAGGTTGGGGAGTGCTCATCTGGATGTTGTTGGGAAGGCCCGATTCTCACTTCTAGTTAGAATGGTGCTTTATTCTGAAATGTAAAAGGCAACAGCTCAGACAGAACCAAACTGCATCAGTACTTAAAAGATCTCATCGTTTATTTAAAGCCCTTTTAAATCTTTCAGCTGTTTATTAAATATGTACTGCTCGTTCGCTATAGTTAGCCAGGTGATTAACATCGGTCCCAGATTTTAGCAGTGACCTTAATGCTTACCACTGCTTAATCTTAACAATACAGATCCTGTTTTCTGGATTTGTGTAGTCCTTTCCTGATGTGATCTTTCATATGTGGAATGAGGTATGTTTAGGATGAAAATAAATAAAATATTTTTAAAGTATTTTCTAAATTTCAGATTGTAGTTTGCTGCAGGGCTATGAGCCAGTATTCGATTAAGTAGTATTCGAACTGTTAATGGGCAGGCTGAATGTACCCAGTTGATTGATCGATCAACTTGGGTACAACCAGCCTGCCAGATTCTCTTGCGATAGCTTCCCCAGCCCCCCGACGGAAGCAGACAATGGCCCGGCAGGAGGGATTCCCGCATCAACACTGTCTGTGTTGGTGGGGCAATCAAAAAATTTCTTTCCTGCCGGACCAGAGTGAATGGATTCACTCTGTATATGGCCAGCCCTACTTTCTTTTCCTATCCTTCCTTTTTTTTTTTTTCACACCTGTCCTCATATTTCTGTCAACCCCTTTTTTTTTTTGCTCCTCCTCCCGGACAGTTCAGTAAACATTCTGTTCGCTTGCACTGTTTTTTTTTTTTTTTGCGTAAGCCTCCAGTGATTTCATTAAGCCACTTTGTTTATGATCATTGGCACATTGGAAAATTTTGCAGTCAACCCATTATATCTTGACGCCCTAATTGAGAGGCTACTCAGTCTACATTTCCTGTTATATACAGGTTTGCCTCCTTATTTGGGCCTTTACTGTTTTCAGACTTCATTTTAAGCTACATCCCCGTGAACTGCGTTATGTTGTGTGAATTTAATACGTACACTTGGTGGTTTTCGCTTGTACTTCTGTATTGTGAACTTTGGTAAAAATATATTGAGTAAGAAATTGCTTGAATATGCCACAATGTATCCATCAGCAGTGTTAGTATGTATATTCATCTGTTCTGCAATATTTAATAGTTAGAAGGCACTTAAAATACTCCACTTGGACCAGTTGCTGTTAATTCTAGCGTGGAAGGCACAATAAAACTACACGGTTATCCTTAAGTTGTTCGATGAACAAGTCTGCCTGCATTTTTAGATTTTACTTCTATGATAATTATAGATTTTTATTTTTTAATTCTCCAGATTACCTTTTCATTTGTTCAGTCTGTTCTATATAATGATCTTCTGAATTCTAATTGTCATTCCCAATTGGTGCTGGCCTGCCAAGATATATGTAATTCCAAGAACCATTGTGCCAAATCTCTTTCTATAGGATAACCAGTTCTTACATCTGCCCCTAATGCCTGTAACAGAGAACATCATAAGGGACTCATTCAACTCAGAGGTGGTCCACCATGATACAAAATGCTCAGTAATGTTGCAGGCTGATTCCCCAGATTGCCACCATTTAGAAATTATGCATTTCGGATTCAGACACACGCATTTAGGCAAATGTATACCTTAGTTCAAAATGCGGCATATACCTTTGAGTATCTGAAAAAAGACAAGTCAGTACTGCTCAGGATGCCACACTATATTGCTCTGTACAGCTCGATTACTGCTACCAGGTGCTAGTTAAAGTATAATTTAAAAGGCAAAATTTTCTTTTTTAGTTTTGGATAGCGCCTATAGGGATTGGAACCCCTGTCAGTTTTTATTGCTGTCTGTGCCCCCATTAGGGAAATTCACCCTCTCTGTTTGTCCTGTTTACCTTCATCATAGAAAGTGAAAATAAAATAAAATCCCAAATTTTGGTTTGTCCCCAGAAAAGTAATAGAGGGGAAATCTTCCAATGGGGACTGGTTCTGTTGATCTGGGGGTCCCCAAGAAATTCCCTTTATTTGCAGGGACTTCGTGCTTCCAGTTTTGCTATGGGACAGGAAGTGAAGGGAAATCTCCGCAATGAAACACAGATGGTGAAAAACAAATTTGACAGGGGTAATAACCCTCCCTTAATCTATCCAAAATGGAAAAAAAAAGTTGCTCCTATAGTTCTTTAAGCTAGGTAAAGGCTTGTCAAGCTCACTCTTTGGTCCATCGTGCCTTACCATATGAGGTAGACTGAAGAATGTGCCTTTGAGTACTTTTGCATGCTAGCACCAACAAGCATGGGGACTATTTTTGCCCAGTTTTGCCTATTTTTAATACACTTTTAAAAACAGGAAAGGATCTAAAAGCGGAATTGCAGCCTGTAAAAAAAAAAAAAAATTAAAAGTCAGCAGCTACAAATACTGTAAACTGCTAACTGTTAATAGAAGGACACTTGCTTGTCCAGGGATCCCGTGATGTTGGCACCCAAAGCCAATTTGTCCATTGGCTTTGGGTGCAGGCGCCGGCTTTGCAAGTAAGGTAAACCCGTTTCCTACTGCACATGCGCGAGTCGCGCTGCACTTTCTGAATGGTCCTTTCGTCTTCTGGGACACATACACACACAGAGGTTCCTGGAAGGCAGTGGGGGAAGGAGGAGGGGCCATACATGATGCAGATCACTGTGTGGCGATCTTACCAGGAAGTGGGAGTGGGTACCTGTCAAAACCAGGTACCCACTCCCCCAAAAAAGTGCCAAATGTGGCAGTGGGTGTGAACAAGCGGGGCTTCCCCTTTTGGGTGGAGCTCTGCTTTAAATGCTGGATGTCTCCATAAAATGTGAAGCATGTCATGCAGCCTTAAAAAAAAGTTATTCACATTGCAATACATAAATTATACATCAGTCAATATAATAATTTACTAAACAATACACTGCAGCAATCTGCAGGCCTAAAACATGAATCGAATTACAGACAAATGCAGAAAAAATTAAAATGCACACAAGCCCTCGGGAAGTGGAAAGTAACATTGCCTTATCACTAGAATTTACTGAACGCTGTGTTAACAAATGTGAAATGTTTACATGATCATAAATACATCTGGTAATTTCTTACAGGATTCATACAGTTGCTTTACTTATGTATCAAGTAATGTATGTTTCTGAAAAAGTGTTGTAGCTCTGTGGAAAGGAAAACCTGATCTAAATCTCTACGTACAATGCTCAGTACACTGTACTTCATGATGCTGTAACAAAAGCAAGGTGCTACAGCTATTAACTAGTTTTACAGGGAAATGGCTGCCATCTTATTGGAATAGACACGGTAAACAATGTGTGCATAGGTGTCCGTAGTCATTAGAAGGTGGTCAAATGTCCATACATTAACAGAACGCCTTTAGGCTTTCCTATCTAGCCATTCGTTGTCTTGGCTTATAGCACACCCCCAAAGAGCAGACAACTGGCAGACATCTATCTCACCCATAGACATAAGGTCCTCACCCAACCCATCCAAATATGGCCAGCAACAATCTCTTGTCTAGGGTCGCCTTTAACTTATTTAGTTACATATTGTATTGCCAAGTATACAAAGTGTGTAACAATATCATGACTAACAGTGATGTCTTATGTTGCAATTTCAGCTTCTATAATTTGGATCTTTTTAAGTTTAGCATAAATATAGTTGACCTGAATTTTTCCAAGGTGAAAACTGTGCTGAGGTGCAGAAACTTTGTGGTAATTGTGTTAGTTTTCTAATTGGTCCCTGTGGAGTCCCTTGAATCCCAAGACCCCAGGGTGTACACAATGCATGAACTTCTGCCCACAATAATGTTAGCAGATCTGCATATGATGGAAAACTATATAATGGAAAATTAAATACCACTGGATACAGTGAGAGGTTTGACATTGCACTAAAGGTAACCTCTGTGTTTTTACTGTACCTTGCTGTTTTCAATCAGATCATCTGTTTGAATTTCCCAGTTTGTAACAGGTTTGCTTTAAAATGAGAAGCTGCTAAAATTACAAAGTATAACCAGAGAAAGCTTTGACCTCTTTTTCGTGCAATGGGTGAGAAATAGCATGTCTGTATTTGACACTCTGATTTTGGAATTCCATGTATCTGAATAGGAGCAGTCGGGCATGGAAACACCATACTCTAGTACAACCTCTTTCAACCAGGGTGCCCAGAGGTAGCCAGGTGGCTGCTGACCTCTTTAAGCGTCAACACTAAAACCTGGAAGCTGCACCAGATTTTGGACGTTCTAGTTTTAGTAAATCTCCTCCATTGTGTTGCTGCTTTTGAAGCCTCATGGAATATCCCAGAAAACAACATTCTCGCCTATACGGGAGTGGCAGCTGAGAAAGGGGGAGGAGGTGTATGGTGGGGCAGTCAAAATATATATAAAAGCGCATGAATACATTTGTTTTTCCCCTTATTGATTGAGGTTGGGGAGGAGGCTGCAGTGATGACTAAAGTGAAGGTCCACTTTAAGGTTTCACTTCCTGCTCAGTGGCGTTGCATTCTTACTGCTTCTACCATTTCTTTCTACTAACAAGGGCAGTTAGTTGGACATGGTGGTGCAACCCAACTTCCTTTTGGCAACAGAGGACTATATACATTGGCAAATTCTGCTCAGCTAAGAATGCAGTTAAAACACACAGAGTGGGAGGAGGGAGCTGTGGGGGAACTCTAGCTGAAACAGCTAGTCAGCCTTGAACCTGGGATGCTCAGCTCATGATGGTATACCCTTTATGCACCCGTTACCAGTTCATTCAGACCAGTTAAAACCACTATTGTCTTTTATCTCAGTAGGAATGCTAATTGCATTTGATTGGTATATAGGCTATCTATCTTTTTCTGAAACGCCATCATGAAACTACCAATCAGCAAGTAATGATTTGAGCCATATCCAGAAAAATCTGCAATAATAACTCATAATATGTAATCACTTAAATACACCAGTTTCCTTATTATACAGAGCTATGGAAACATAGAAAAAGACAGAATGATCCATTCACTAATCACTTATTTTCAGTTGAAGCGAGGCATTGTGGAAATCATAAGCAACACACATAAGCATTGTGCTTCTATAAAAGACTGATTGCAAAACCAAAAGGCGTTTAAGATGTATTTGTGAGATATAATAGGTATTTTTGATGCGCAGTGTGTGCTCATTTTAAACCTGCCTCTGAAGTTCAGCCTTAGTAAATAGGTCCATTCTTCTGTGTACCATACTAGCTTTGTCTAGATCAGGGATATGCAATTAGCGGACCTCCAGCTGTTGCTGAACTACAAGTCCCATGAGGCATAGCAGGACTATGACAGCCACAAGCATGACACCCAGAGACAGAGGCAGCTTTTTTAAAAAAAAAGATTACAGAGCTTTTGTTTACATCATGCGATCAGCTGTCATTGGCTGACAGCTGATCACATGGTAAGGAGCCGGGATTGGCCCCTTACTCAGATCTGTGATCATCCGAGTCTCCGTGACTCGGTGATCACAGCGCGTGCACCGCGCGCCCTGCAGGGTGCGCACGCACAGGGGGAGGACGTCCCATGACGGCCTCCCGGAAATTGAGGTCCGCGCTGTGGCCGTCATTTGGCTATGGCCCGGACCTCAAGTAGTTAATTGACTTGGGTACAACCAGGCTGTCTGATTTTTTACATTTGATTATTGCCGGCGGCTATAGCCGCTAACAGTAATCATTGTGTTCTGCCGTCCAGCAATGCTCCCTGTTGGCAGAACACAATAGCACTGTGGGAGGCATTCTCTATTAACATTGACTCTGTTGATGGGGAAATCGAGCAATTTTATTTCCTTCCACCCGTGGTCGTAATTTATTGGTTGCTTTAGGAGGTTTTGCAGAGTGTCATGTAAACGCCTCCATTAATCCTTCTGCTAGGCTGAAATTGATTAAAAACAAAGCAGGATAATGTGACATAATTTTAAAATACGTTCACAATTAAATTGTATGGATAAAAGATTTTCATTGCATTCACTGGGTATTTCTATTTATTTCATATAAACTTAACATGAGAACAATATATGGGGCTTCCATTCCTGAACTCCTTTTGAACATGCTAGTTGCCTGGCTGTTATGCTGAAGCTTCAGTTTCAATGCTTTCTAGATTGAGTCAGAACAAGTATTCAGTTTGGGAGAGTTGGAGAAGTGTCGGAACTCCCATATCTCAAAGCTTGTTCAGGTCAGTGATTGACAATATTAGAGCAGGAGGGTTAGATTAACAGGCAGCTTTTTCATGAGAGCTCAACAATGGCAGTCTCTTAATATGAACATATTTTTATTACTTAAAGCAGAACTCTGGGATTTTCAAAAAATCCCCCCATTAGTACCCCCCCCCCCCCCCCACACACACACACACACACACAACACTAAACAGTTATCACATTTGTGAAATTTTTTACCATTTAAGAGATATGACTGATTGAATTTTCAGGAAGTCAGTCTTCTGATCTAAAAAATGCAGCCTGTATTCTGCCCAAGAGGAGGTGTTAGAAGAGTGATTGCATCATATCCTCTTATCTCCCGCTAACTGTAATCAGACTACATTTCCCATGAATCCTTGGGATTGGAGTGAATGTGGGAGGTACACTAGGCTTGTACATGTAAATGTCAACTTGCCCACTTCAACATAAATCACACCCCTCATTCTGCAGCCAGCAAGCCATACATAACACTAACAGTATGATAGGTTACAGCCTTATCAATGCAAAGCATTTTAATATAAATGCATATTAATATAATATTAATTTAATGCATTTCATAAATAAATTTAAATTAATACATTTAATGCATTTAATATAAATGCAAACCAGTGCAGCTTATCAGTGTCCACCAGTGCCAAATGTCAGGGACCACCAGTGCCACTTGTCAGGGACCACCATGTCAGGGATCACCAGTGCCACTTGTCAGGGACCACCATGTCAGGGATCACCAGTGCCACTTGTCAGGGACCACCATGTCAGGGATCACCAGTGCCACTTGTCAGGGACCACCATGTCAGGGATCACCAGTGCCACTTGTCAGGGACCACCATGTCAGGGATCACCAGTGCCACTTGCTTGGGACCACCATGTCAGGGACCGCCAGTGCCACTTGCTTGGGACCACCATGTCAGGGACCGCCAGTGCCACTTGTCAGGGACCACCAGTGCAGAGTGGGGATTATCATCAGTATCTACTTGTATATACACTGCGAAGATCTCCCACGGTGTCAGGTATTGTTATATGAGAACGCCGAGCGCAGATGCCCCGCCCCCTGTTATTATGATTTACCGTACACTGTTCCTATTACAGCGGGGGGGGTGGGACTTCAGCATCAGTGTTCTCATATACAATACCGGACACAGTGGGAGATCCCCGATGTGTCATACAAGTAAATATTGATGATAATCCCCTCTCTGCATGGAGATAGCAGGTGTGTGTAAGTGTGTGTGTGTGGGGGGAAGGGGGGGCGGGGCGATGGGGACGGAGTGGAGGTGGAGTGGGGGTAGTGACTGTCAGGGAGCAGAGGAGGAGGAGGGAGGAGAGAGAAGGACACCTCCTCCATGGGCGGCACAGACCGGGGGCTGTGAGACCCCTTCCACCCACAACATGACTGCTTCCTCCCTGCTCAGCTTTCAGGAGACTACAACGGGTGTGTCAGACCGCTGGCTGAGCTGAGGAGAGGGATATCAGCCAGCGGTCTTACAAACAGGATGTCACCAGGCAATAACGGTTTTTCAGCAAGTTCACCAGACTATTACAGAGCCTACTTCAGAGCTCAGAAGAACATGGATGGCAAAGTGGGTGAAGGTAGGAAATCAGCAACAAGGACATGGAAAAAAAAATTTGGCCGGAGTTCTGCTTTAAAGTAGACTTTTATCCATTAATGTAACTTTTTCCTTTCCTGGTTCCTCTCTGTTACAGAATCAGAAAGCGTTTTCTAATTTTGGGATGGCGAATTATGTAGGGATGCCCAGGAAGCACTATTTTGCCGATGGGCACATGCGTGCTGCAAGATTCTGCACATGCTCAAACATGACATGGCTCTGGGTCAGGTATTTGGGAACTGGTAGAGACCCTCAGCATGTCTGTGCATGCGCAGACATGCTGTGTGTCTCTACCCGTTCCCAAATACCTGTGGCATATCTGTGCACACATGGGAATTTTGAAGATGGTGTCATGGAAGAGGAGTGGCAGGAAGAGACTTTCCCTAAAGTAAAGTTTCTCTTTAAAGTTGCCGCTAAAAAAAATTAGGATATCATGGTATGTTAAAATGTTTACTAATGCTGCCTATAATATGGATTGAATTTCCCTGCTGAACCAGACAAATTTTGATCCATGTATGGGGCACTGTGGTTGTACAGAAGTTGATTTACCAATCAACTTCTGTACAACCGCCCTGCTCTATCAGCGCTGAAGTCTATAGACTGCAGCGCTGATCATTGTATTCTGATGACGGGGAAGTCTCCCCGCTGCCAGAATACAAAGACTCAGTGGGGAAGATTCCCCCGTCCACATTCCGTAAAGGAGAATCAAGCCAGCTTTTTTCATTTTAACCTGTTGGTTGAACAAAACAAGCTGACAAATGTATGGGCTGCCTTACTCCTTGGCCTAATCGGTAACTCTAAAATTAACCCCTTAAACTGATCACTGATCATTTTGGGCATTGGACTATTCTTGCTGAAAGGTCATGCCCCTGTCCAGAGGTGTCAGCTCTGAAAACTGCCAATCCAGTGTGTGGTTTAGTATTACCGTTCTTGAGAGAATAAAGAATCCAATCCTGGCTTGGCAAAGCAAGTGGTAAATGACAGTGGCTATTCCTATTATCCAGAGTTTCTTTAGACTGCAAGTATGTGTCCATTCGAAAAATGATATCGCAATGGACAAATGATTTACACAGGCATGGTTATTATGTATGCAGACACTGGTACATTGATTTATTCAACAAGCTATTAGCTGTTCTGAGGTTCAGCTTAATCACAGGCGACCTTGGAGAAACAGAGATCCTTACATAGAAGAGACTGGTATGAGCTGGTACATGATTAGCAAACTTAGTGAATAGATGACAGAAACCTCGCTCTCTAGGTTGTATTCCATTCACGGTCAGCCTATGTAATAATGTGCACAGTCACTTACAATCTTTTTATGCAGACTGCAATATAGAACAGAATACCGTACTTATAGGATAACTGTACCTTTAAACTAAAAAAAAAAAAAAAAAAAAAAAAATACCATCTCGGGCACAAGCGTTGTTCTCGGCTATTATTCTCTAGGGCTGTGCAGGGTTCATTCATGTCCTTTCAAACAGGCAGCTGGAGCAGAAGAGGAGAGCGAGGATTAGAAATTCTGCAAGAGAGCAGCAGGCCGCAAGCGCTGCACACTATGTAGTCTGTATCTGAGGCATAATACAAGCCCAGGGTGATTACGGAAATCTATTTAAAGAGAAATAGTGGATGACCTTTTTCTGAAAATGGTTGTCTTTTCAGTCAATAGTAACAGACGGCAGCAAAAAATATTGCCATTCGTGGGCAGCTCCTCCCCCACATTGTCTCTTGTTTTAATGCTTTGGCTCATTGACCTTGAACAATCTTTCAGCTTAGGTCACAAGAGTCTGATCTGCATACTAGGTACAGGTCAGTGACTCCAAAATTAAATTTAAACCATTGTTTGCACAGCCAAAAAACACGCACTTTCGACAACACTTCTGCTTTAAATGATAAATGTATTGATAAGTACATTTCAAGCTTTTATTTATTTTTTGTGTCTTGCTTAAGGTGTAAAATTGGGTTGTTCTGCTAATACCTTTAGGCATTGTTTACATTTGTGGCTTGGGGCAGTAAAAAAACTTCAGAGGCAGCCGTACACGCGTGCGGGGGGGGGGGGACGGACATGTCGTGGCCACGATTCTGCCCCATGTTACACTGGATGGGCAGTACTGCTTGCCAAACATGATCCATTCAAGTAAATTAGGGCAGTGGTGTGGTCTTTAAGGGGTTAAATTGGGTGGTGGGGTGGTGACATTACATCTCACCATCGGTCAAATGCCCTCTAAAAAGCAATTCACTGTGATCCTTCTTTGGAGGGCATCACCTGTGTAAACAAGCTCTTTACAGGGCCTGCAGAAGGGGTTATCAATGATAAAGCCTAGTACACACAAGCTGAATGTCGGACGGCAGTGGCCAGTTCAGTAGAAATCGGCCCGACATTCGGCCTGTGTGTGCTGCAGTTGGTCTGACAGAAGGCCGTCTTCTGTCGAAGGGGCACGTCTGAGAAAGGTTTGCCGATCGACTACTGATCAGCGCTCTTGGTCAATGGAGTGTTCTGGTGGGGGGGTCCCCCTGTCAAGACACAGTAGCACAACAGGGGAGATCGCTGTACTAACGTCGGATAGTTAGTACAGAGGCTCCTCCTGAGCTGTCAGTTTTTTTGAAAAAAAAAACACTAGTGTGTACGAAGCTTAAGGCCGTCTATAATATAGTTACTCTCATAATCCACACTCTTGCCCTGATTATAAAGTCTGGGTGAAGTTATAACACCTGCACCTGATCTGCATACTTGTTCCAGGTTAGCACCTATTGAAGTCATTGGAACATCTTGACAGTCAGCATTTTCAGAAAGACATTTCAGCCTCCATATTTTCATACTATTGCTTATGTCTTTCTGAAATGCTAGTTGCTTGGGTTTTATGCTAACCCACCGATTTTAGTAGTTTCCAAGTTACAGCAGACCAGAAAAGTTGAAAAAAGTGAGAGGCCCTTATGTGTATATTGGTTGCATGTCAGTGAATCAAAATGTTGAAGCAAGAGTGACAGCCAGGCACATAGCATTTTTAGAAGGAGACAGGCTGCAGTTACGGCAAGATTTCCTAGACAGGAGTTCAGTGATTTTCCATTTAATACGCCATTACTAGCCACTAATTAAGCGCAGCTGATGAAACCCAATTATGCATTGTTCTGCTTCTCGTAAGCATGTACAGCAGGGGTGTCAAACTCAATTTACTATGGGCCACATCGGCATTTTGGTTGCCATCAAAGGGCCAGTTGTATATCTGTAAGACTAGATGACTAGCACCCTGCATCCACCTCCTTACATCAGATGTCAAGAGATCTCCACCCATTCTTACATCACAGTGTACTACCCCTTAACTTGTGCTGTTGCTGGAAAGAAGCTGGGAAACCGTGCAGGGTTTGGAGGAGGACTGGAGTCTGCTGAATGCTGAAGCCAGAGAAGAGACAAGCGGGTACTGCAGCTGCAGGGAGAAGTGCAGGAAGGCAGTGGAGTTCTGTCCTCTCTGCTGCCATCTGCTAAGGTACGGTGGGGGCGGTAACGAGAAGGGTGCTGCAGCTACAGAAGAGGTGCGAGGCCCACATGAAATGGCCTGTGTTTGACACGTGTTGTACAGTGTTCTAAATACAGTCTATACAGCTTGTGTAGCTGGACCGAACTATGTCCCATGCAATCATTGTTTGTAATGAGGTTTACGGTTCACCCAAAATACCCCTTGCTCCTTCCAGTAACGTCAATGAACTAACTGGGAGAGTTTAAAGAAAAAGTTGTAAGCTTGTGAGCACACTTTGTTTCTAGTTTTCAGTAACCCTCCCACAGAAGTGACATACATCTTCTGATTTCATGCCTCCACACATCTCATCCTATGACCACTTACAGCAAGTACAAATGAACGGGAAATGCTTTGTGTACAGAATTAGACATTGTAATACTCAGAAAAGAAACCACCACGCAGGAAGATAAACATCTTCAATATGAAATTACAAATTGGTTTCCCCCGTAGAACGTATTGATCACACTTCACACACTAAAAAATAATGAACTGAAGCTTTCAATAAACTTGACATTATCCAAACATCTTGAATCCAGTCACTGACTGCCATCATTTACTTGCAACAGATGTTGCAGCTAAGCAGAGATGTCATGTAGGCACCGTGATTGTTTTATTAATCAAACTTGGTCAAAGTTTTTACATACACTTAAATACTAAGCCTGCCCAGAATCTGTTTGTCTTTTAAATGCGGTTAGGTGGTTCTGTTATGACTGTACACGATTTTCAAGAGAAATGTTCAGATTAAATGCCTTACCATGGGCATCTGTTCACTGTGGAATGTTCTCTAGATACCACATTTCATTTTGTTTAGAAATCCCACATGACTACAAGCAAAATTTTAACATATCCCACCAGGGTTATTTGACTTTTCAAGAATGTACCCAAAGAAAAGAAAATAAGAGATAGTGAATATTATATACAGCGTGGATTTTTTTACAGTCTTGCTTAACAATACAAAGTTGCAAACCTTAGTTAAAAAAAATAAATACAAATTTTATTTTGTATTATATATATATATATATATATATATATATATATATATATATATATATATATATATTCCTTATTTTCTATCAAGTTAGAAGTCACCTTGTATCCAGTTGCTTACAATGTGGTATTCGTTCTTTTGGAAGAAAGCTACAAGATCCATGTTGGCCAAAGGGAGCATGAAGTAAAGAGGTGTTTAGTTCTAGTGGGGATATGTATAAGGGTGCTGTTGTCAACAGATGCGCAAAATAGTTATTTTCTCTGGCCAATATCTCTAGCATTGGGCTTGATTGAATAAGTGTGATTCAGAATGGTTGGAAGTAATAGCAAGGGAGAGGCTTGTAAAATATGATTTGGGTTTTGCTACAATTTGAGGTTCAGCACATGTGTTTTTTATTGTGCTTATGTTAAAGTGAACTTGACGGTCTTTCATTTTTATTTAAACTAAAGACAGACTTGGTGTTTGTTATATGTTTTTTTAGCTAAAAATCCACTTCTCATTTTATAACAGATTAGTTTTAGGAGTATACCATAGTGTCTGGATTAAAGCAAAGATAAAATGGCTGGTGGAGCCATTGTCTATGCCAGTGTTTCTCAACCTTTTTTACAGTCAAGGCACCCTTTAAAATTAAAGATAATCTCAATGCATACTTTAAAATTATGGACAGTTTCAAGGCACTCCTTCTAAAATATGAAAAACTAATACTTTTATATAATGCAACAATGTCCACATATAGGACACCCAATGTTAGGAGTTGATTTATTTTTCCAAAGCAAATACACTTTTGCAGACTGGTACTGACTAGTATTCCAATGTTTCTCTTCTCCCTCAATTTCTCTTCATCAGTCAGCTAATGCGACCTTAGTGCTGAGGGAGAGAGGCAGAGAAGGGTCAAACAAGGATGCTGTGGAGTCGGCAGACATCCTCCTTATCAACTGAAGACGTCATTGATTGTTAGGATGCCAATGTCTAGAAAGTCGTACTGGTGCATAATGAAAACCCTAGGCTTGATCCACCTGCTGTACAATATTTAATCCATTTTTAGGCATTTTGCCAAGGCACCCCTGAAGAAGCCTCAAGGCACCCTGCTTGAAAAAGGCTGGTCTAGACACCTTCAAAAACAGAGAAAGTTAGAAATCCACTTTAGTTTGAAAGAGTAATAAGAAGGTGGTCAAGTCTTTGAACAAATGTAATTCCCCTGTTATGTTGATTAGAGTAATCCATTAGTCCTTAAAGTGCATCTGTAAAAAAATTGTGATTCTCATTTTGGCCAGAATCATGCAGCTCTAGTCCAAACTGTGGATATTAAAATGATTTACATATTCTTAGTGATCGGTAAGAGCTTTAAAACAATCCACCCATGACCTCTCTAGCTGCTTGTATTGTGAAATAATTCATTTTTAAAGATCCTGAACAAAACCCGTAGTTGTAAGAATCTTGTTCAAATTGGTTTAAAAACATTGACATATGTGCTATATAGTATGTCAATAACATATCAGCAGATTTTTTCATTGACTCTTCTGTAACACATTTGTATTACTTATTGATACTGCCAGTAGATCTGTTGATTTTTCTACATCCTTTATAGAGTGACTGTGCAATTCTGCTATAAAATAACTGCAAGCAGTGTTGCCCTGTGGACATGGTAGTTTTAGATGGACATCTCATTTTGGACTTTAAAACGCACCTGAGCTTTGACTTCAAGCCTTAAAAGTAATTACATATTCTTAAGCAGTAAAAAGGCTTTAACACAAACTCTCACTGACCCTGCTAGTGTCATGTACTGGAAAGTAGTAGCAAGGTAAAGATCAGGGCTTTTTCTAAAACTCTAATACTGATTACAGTATGTTAATAGTTTATTGCATATAGTCTAGGCACAGGTTCACTTTAAGTAAGTGACAAATAAAATGAAGGCCCAACTCCAGCGATCATTTTTGGAAAAAAGCTGGATGGTTGTAAGCATTCCTGCCAGTGTTATAATTTGCGCCATCCCTGTAATTGACACTTTTGTTGGACAGCTTGGTCTGCAACCTGGTAAAAGTGGGGAAACAAAGGACTCTGAAAAAAAAATGTATTTGATTACTGTTGCAAGAATACATTTGTTTTTACAATACTGGGCCATTAACTTATTTCACTAGATCAGTGATCTCCAAACCGCAGCTAAGAGCTTGATGTGGCTCTTTGCTTGCTTTTATCCGGCCCTTAGGGCATTATACCCCCTACTGTCAGCAACAGTGGGGCATAGTTCCTACCACTGACACCTACAATGGGGCACCATTCCTTCCACTAATCCTACCATTCATACCAATGATGGGGCACTGTTCTTCCCACTGATACCAATGATGGGGCACTATTCCTCCCACTAACACCAATGATGGGACACTATTGCTTCCATTGATGGACTAGTATTCCTCCCACTGACACCAATGATTGAACACTATTTCTCCCCTCCCAACGAAGGGGCACCATTACTTCTGACACCAATGATGGGGCACAATTCCTCCCATTGATACGAGTGATAGGGGCACAATTCCTCTCACTGACATCAATGATGGGGCACTATTTCTCTTACTGACACCAATAATGGATAACTATTCCTCCCACTGATCCCACACTATTCCTTCCACTGACACCAATGATGGGACAGTATTGCTCCCACTGACACCAATGATGGGACAACATTGCTCCCACTGACACCAATGATGGGACAGCATTACTCCCACTGACACTGCTGATAACAATGATGGGGCACCTTTCTTCCCACTGATGCCAGGGCATTTTTTTCTCCCAGGGGCCACAGTTTGGCCTCCCTATAGTTTGAAGTAAACTAGTCCTTTGTTTAGAAAATTCGAAGACCCCTGCACTAGATCATGGGTTCATTCAGCTGTTGGTATTGAGAAAATGATCTGGTAGGGATTTTTGGAGTGGAGTTGAGACAATGGTTTATTAATACAGCATGAACCAACTATGGAGTCTAGACTTTTGAGTATATTTGGCTATACATTAATTCTAACTTGTATGTAGCAGTAATTGTATTGATGCTCCATTAGATTTACCCCAAAAGGCCTGATACTTGTTTAATAGAGAAAAAGTTGTCTATTTTGGTTGTTTTTTTGGATACGTGTACTAATTGTTCTAAAAAACAACTGCTTGAATCACTTGGGCTGCCATAACAAGACTGTAGTTGTAGCAGGTAGCTAGGTTTGAGCAGATTTACTTCCATCTACATATTTGTCAGTGTTTCCTCAATGTGGGAAGCTAACACTTGGAGACTGCTGATATTATGTCTCTATTTACATTCCGGGAACAAAAAAAAAAAAAAAAAAAAAAACACAATCCAGCAACTCTGAGATGAAGTTCTGATTATAAAGCATGAGCTTGGCTTTCAGCACTATCATATGAAAGATTCAAACAACTTTCTGACTTTAGAGGGAATTGTTATTCTTGTGAGAGCATGAGGAATTTAACAGGCAAAATCTCATTTTAACGTCTATTGAGACACCGAGAATAAATCACAATAGTTTTCCTCTGGATGTAGTTATGGTTTCATTTTAATGGAAGCGGCTGTGTGATTGAGAGATGAGGCAAACATAATCGAATATGGGATGAGAAACACTTGTCTCGGTAGATCGTTACTGCCTGCAGTGCCATAGACCCCCAGACCTTGTTTGATTGTTTGTATTATTATACGAAGGAGAGCCTTTTCTGTATACCTATTGCTTGTTTATATTGTCCTCTTCTGTGTTCTGCATTTCTTACTGACATATTGTTTGCTCATTGAAAGATCCAAATGTGTACATAAATTGTATGGGGAAGGTGGTCATGGGTTTGCGTCACATGCCATTTTTTTTATTGCATCTCTTAAGGAGAGTGATGAAGAATTTAAAGTGATTGTAAACGATCACCTTGTAAAACAACCCATTCTGTTTAAAATAGAAATGAAAGCCAAAACATTTTTGTATAGGTATAAAAAGGCATTTATAATGTTTTTTTTTTTTTAAATAAGTGAGCACATTCCCTTTGTTCTCAGCTGCATAAGAGCTGTAGGGGGGGGGGGGGGAGGAGGAGAAGCATCAGCAGTACACTGAGCTTCCTAGTGGGTGGGGGCATGTCAGGAAAAGTCCGATCATTGGAGGAGAGCACACGGAGTTCCCAGCATAGCTAGAGAACTGACCATGGTGTGTTCTCCTGCTTAGTGTGGTCGGTTTTTAATAGGAAAGCAGAGGGACTGGCAGGGACACCGGGGATTTTACATAAAGAAAGCAATACAAAGAGAACAGGATACTTTCTCATAAAAGTACATGGTACAGCAGGCACAAATTAAGTGCTGGGGTAACAAACACTTTAAGAAGTATAAAATCAGGACCTCCTTACATGAAGGTTTTCCAACATGTTGATTATGATTTTTGTAAAGGGAAAATGGCTTGATTGTCACATGTAATTCTCAGAAATGGGAACATTGCTTTTTCAAGCTGGCCAATTCCTTTACAAAGGTGCCAAATTCTTAGGCCCTAATCATATGGTCTGTATTTTATGCCACATAATTTAACTGGGTGGTGGCCATCTCATTTATAGCAAAGTGCAGTGTTTATTGCCAGCAATAGTTTTAACGTCACCTCGTCAGTCTCTTAAAAACATTGAACTAAAATGAGAATATCCTTTCTGGTGGATTTTTTCTTTTATGTTCAATCCATTCCAGCTCTAAAACCACTATTGGACATGTCTGATTCTTCCCCCCCCCCCCCCCCCCCCGCCAAGCACTGTGGTTCCTTCCTCTGATCCCTACATCATTGCGGAGTCCTCTAGTCCTCTAAGGCAGTGTTTCTCAACTCCAGTCCTCAAGGCGCCCCAACAGGTCATGTTTTCAGGCTTCCCATTATTTTGCACAGGTGATTTGATCAGTTTCACTGCCTTAGTAATTACCACAGCCGTTTCATCTGAGGGAAATCCTGAAAACATGACCTGTTGGTGCGCCTTGAGGACTGGAGTTGAGAAACACTGCTCTAAGGGATCAGAGGACGAAACCACCACATGTGGCAGGGGACATGGGAATCTGGCACTTCAGGAATGGCTGCAATGGAAGGAAGGTTGGAGATGGGGGGAGTGTAAGGACTAAAAAGGGTCTCATTAGGATATATTCCAGTGAAATCTTAATTTATAACTACATTTATAATTAAATTGCATGCACAAAGGTTGTATTATTTGCACAGTACTTTCCATTTTAATCCAGAAATACTGCATTGTACCAGCCCATTGGGTTCTGCAGAATTGGAATTCCCAAACATATCCACTGCATCCTCCTGGCTGCTTATCACATATGGAAAAAAAGATTATACAGCACACTCCCAGAGGACCTTTGAGGTGCTCTGTAGATTTTAGAACTCAGATTAGGTAATTGAAGCATACACAACCTTGAGGAGAAAGAGAGCAATGCTATCGCCATGCTTTGTAATGAGCTGTAGTTAGCAGACCTGAGAGATATAAAAATAAATGTCTATTCAGGTGATTTTACCTAGACTTATGTATAAACATAGATGGCACTGTCTTGATTAAAAAAAGTAGATGAAGGCATAGTTACAAGAAGTACTGTGATCTCTGTAAGAAATAATAAATACCTGGAGGTGTTAAACTTAGGCATTCTACACACCAGGTGCCCTAAACAGCATTTATCAATACAGACTTTTATTGCGAGGACTCGGAAAAAAAAACAAGTATTCTCTTTAGGCATTATTCACATGAGCTTACTGAAGCCTAAATCTGCACACTGTCTGCATTCGGGGACACACATCCGCTCCTGCATGGCCATCAAATTGGGACCAGCAACTGTATCCATACAGCTGTTGCCTCTCAATGGACATGAATGGGACTGCTTGCATGCAGATGCAGTTTAAGGCCCCTTTCACACTTGTGCGACTCCAAAGTCACGCGATTTGGCTGCGGTTTTACCGAAATTTTGCGTGATTTTGCCGCGATTTGGGAGCAGTACTACTTTGTACGTCTCTACTTTGCCACAACTTTGGCATTAACCATTCTCAGCTTGTGCTTAAAAAGTTGTATTGAAATTGTGTCTATATTATTCAGGTATGATTTGCAAGCTACTTGAGGGTTTAACATTGAGGTCTATGGACATCAACTCGCATTTGGACCAAAGTGGTGCAGGGACTACTTTGAAGTCGGCACGACTTAAAGTCGTGCCAATATGAATGGTAGTCATTGAAAATCATGGAGAATGACTTGTCATACGATTTTGCAGTACAAAATTGTGGGACAAGTCATATAAGTGTGAAAGGGGGACTAACACCTGTGCATCCCATGTGGACAAAGGTGGCTCTTTGCACAGGTGTATGCTTGGATACTCCCATGTGAATGAGGACTTACAGTATCTCGCAAAAGTGAGTACACCCCTCACATTTTTTGTGAATATTTCATTATATCTTTTCATGTGACAACACTAAAGAAATGACACTTTGCTACAATGTAAAGTAGTGAGTGTACAGTTTGTATAATAGTGTAAATTTGCTGTCCCCTAAAAATAACTCAACACAGCCATTAATGTCTAAACCACTGTCAACAAAAGTGAGTACACCCCTAAGTAAAAATGTCCATATTGGGCCCAATTAGCCATTTTCCCTCCCCGGTGTCATGTGATTCATTATTGTTACAAGGTCTCAGGTCAGGACAGGTTCCACTCAGAACAGGCCTCCCCATGGTCGACCAAAGAAGTTGAGTACATGTGCTCAGCGTCATATCCAGAGTTTGTCTTTGGGAAATAGACGTATGAGTGCTGCCAACATTGCTGCAGAGGTTGAAGGGGTGGAGGGTCAGCCTGTCAGTGCTCAGACCATACGCCGCACACTGCATCAAATTGGTCTGCATGGCTGTCGTCCCAGAAGTAAGCCTTTTCGAAAGATGATGCACAAGAAAGCCTGCAAACAGCTTGCTGAAGACAAGCAGACTGTATTTACAAAAATGTGAGGGGTGTACTCACTTTTGTGAGATACTGTATCTGTCCTGTATACACATTACAAGTGCCTTGGAGTGCTTTGCATAAAAATGCGAATTTTTATTCAGTGCAATGTACAACGACGCTTACAATGCGCTTCAGCGTGTCCCAATGTTCATGCATAGAGGTATGTTAGGTGTTCGTTTTTGGCCCGCTTCCCTGACCTAACCCACAGATGAATAGTTACCTAGATCAGATGACTGTATGATGTAGGGGCACACAGCTTACCCTTATAGTCTTCAGGAGTCCTGCATGGCACCAGAGATCTGCTGATCACCGGTGCAATGCTTTACAGGCTCCTAAAAAAAAAAAAAAAAAAAAAAAAAGTGTATTTATTTATTTTTTATTTTTTTTTTTTAAAAGGTAAACTTATCCTTTTAGTCATTACAGGCCATTCGGCTAAGATCGGGCACATATGTTGGCCTCGGCTAGGAACTACTAGACTTTGCATTGCTGGAGGGGAAGTGAATATAGATGGGCTCTAAGCTGGCCATACATTGTTCCAATTTCATTGTTCCTCATCAACCAACCAAACTTTGCTCAGTGGGCGGCCTTGTTGGTCGCTTCCCACCTGACATCCGTGTAGTTAAAACATTTTTGGCCAATCAGCAGCTACATCCGATAAATTGCAGGCACTGTTTGACATCTGGTGGTGTCAGCTGTCAAAATTCAATACCCGCAGCAGGATATTTTTCCATCCATGCTGTATGGCATTCAAGCTGATCTGATAAAATCTTTATAAATATGCCCATCTTTAGTTTTGATTTAACATGAAAATTACATCTGATGTTAGGTCCACCTTAAGTAGTTTTGGGTAGTGTTTGCATTCCCTAGTAAGGGAACCTAAATAAAGGCATTGTTAAGGCACTCATATACCTACCTGCATATGCATCAGATTAGCTTGTTTTAAATTCAGCCCTTGGTTTGTGCTTGGAATGCTGAACAATCAGTACTGTCAATTCAGTTTTATGTGGGTGCTTCTGTTGCCTGAGATTTAGACATTATTTTGCCCCCCCCTCCCCTTCTTTAAGGCCTGGCATAAGTAAAGTAACTGACAATTGCTTTAACAGATCTGGTAGATTGAATTTGAGGTTATTTTAAACTCACATTTACTTAGCAGTACATGTCTTGTAATCTTCCCATTACTGCCTCATGGACATAGTTATTACTGCTTAATGAGTACAATATTGGACAAAATGTTCCAGTCTGCTGGATCCCTTGTAGTGCTTACCCAGTCTCTCAAGGTCTTCCTATAGCAATAATTTGTGCACCATACTCTGAGAAATGTGGTTTAATCAAAGCTCTTTATATAACGGTCTTCCTCTGTATATGGCCCTGGGGGGGGGGGGGGGGGGGGTAGCAGTTTTTACTACATTAAGTATGGGCATGCTTCAAGATTTAGTTTCTTATGTAAGGATAATATAGAAAATATCAGAGAAACAAGACGTACTGTATATGAAAGTTGTCCTTTACACATTGTCCGCACAGATCCAGTCACTGCGCTTCCAGCTGGTTGCCACTAATTTTCCAGTATTTAAAAGATGGATGGCTTAAACAGCTGTATGGTGTGTGATAAGGGTGGGCATTGTGTGACAAAACCTGGCTGATTATTTGCTTTGTTGAAAAGCCGTTTCCTCTTCACTTTCCGTTATATGTAGGTATTTGTTTTCCACAGGGATTCTAGGTAATTATACCCACATGTTAAATCCTTTATTTTAAAGAACTTGACAAAATACCACTTTAGTTTAGTACATAAAATATTTTAGAGATTTATATTTAAATTCTTGTAACAGGAAATGGCAAATCCTCTGATCACAAACATGTGTTTTCTCTGCGAGTAAGTCAAAAACTGAGCATGTGATTAAAAAGAGACATAAGCACAGGTTAACTTCTGCAAACTCCAGCTGCCAAAATAATCACTAGTTCCGGAGATATAGCCTCCTCAAATTATTATATGCAAGTTGTAACCCGTTCTGTTGAAGCTTCACTCCAAGGAATGGTTACAAGAGAAGTATGGGATTTTTTAATTTAGTCATACTTACCTAGGTTACCAATGCTGCATCTGTCCCCCGCCGCCTCCAACACTGAGTACCAAGCGATCGCTCGGTTCTCACAGCTCCCCGAGCAGAGATCACTCGGTTCTCACAGCTCCCCGAGCAGAGATCGCTCGGTTCTCACAGCTCCCCGAGCAGAGATCGCTCGGTTCTCACAGCTCCCCGAGCAGAGATCGCTCGGTTCTCACAGCTCCCCGAGCAGAGATCGCTCGGTTCTCACAGCTCCCCGAGCAGAGATCGCTCGGTTCTCACAGCTCCCCGAGCAGAGATCGCTCGGTTCTCACAGCTCCCCGAGCAGAGATCGCTCGGTTCTCACTGCTCCCCGAGCAGAGATCGCTCGGTTCTCACTGCTCCCTGAGCAGAGAGCTGGTGGCGGTCAGTCATCAGCTCTCTGCTCTGCCTCCCCCCATGCTCACTGGAGAGCTGGGCTGTGGAGGGGGCGGGAGCGGCCAGCTCAGGCATTCAGTGGCTCGCTGAGAGGCTAAGCTGGGCGCTGGTCCAGGCATGTGGGTGGATTCTGACCATATGGTCGCAATCTTTTCTGATCCTGGACCTCATGTCAGCCCGCTGTCTGCTGAAAATGGGTCACAGGAGTGCAGAACGAATTGCACTCTTGCGATCCGGGAGAAGTACATTCAAACGAGCTGTGGCTGTATTTCTCCTTTTAAATGCATATGTTGGGAGCAATTTTGCCTGCCAGTGGATTTGTGGTTCTGTCTAGCCAGTCCTGAGATGTACAAAATCAAACGTTGTTTGCTGGGCTGCACCACGGCAAAACTCTATAGGGCACAGAGACTGCCAGTTACTTTGAAGAGTGACAAGTGCGAAAGGGAAAGGCCAGTCGTCAGCTTTTGCTGAGGAAGGCAAGATTTAATCGGACAATGCACTGAAAATGCTGTTGAGCAGTCTTGCACATTTACCTAAGGGTGCCTTCTTTTAAAGCACGAGACCAGTTTAGCTACTTACACTTGATGACCAGTGTATGTTAAAGTGACTCTGTTGCTAAAAATGAGAAGAAGAAAAAAAATCTGTAAAAAGAACACCAAGGGCTCAAATGCAAGAAAAAAATTCTTATTGAAATTTCCCTTAATTTTCTGTCCTTTAGATACAACAGGAAGTGAGAGAAAATCTCTCCAAAGTGAGGGAATTGCCCTCTAAGGCCCCATTCACACTAGCGCGTTTTTTGATGCATTTTGCATTTTGCAGAAATGCACGGGAATTTTTTAACATGGGTTCCTATGGAACATGTTCACATCAATGCTTTTTTGTATCTCCGCGTTTTTGGAAAGGGTCGGGGACTTTTTCTCATGCAAAATGCAGCGTTTTGCATGTAATGGTTTTCAATGGACAAGCATCAAAAACGCAAGTGCACCTTTTTTGCAGCGTTTTTGATGCGTTTTTGGTGCGTTTTTGGTGCGTTTTTGCCGGTTTTTTTTTTTTTTTTTTTTTGTAATTTTTTTGTAAGACTGTAAAAAAAAAATGAAAAAAAAAAAAAAAAAAAAAAAAACCGCAAAACGCAAATCGCGGCAAAAACGCGGCAAAAACGCGGCTCAAAAACGCGGCAAGCATGAAAAAAAAACCTCCAAAAACGCTCAAAAGCAACATGCATAGGTGTGAATCGAGCCTTAGGCAGAAGTCACTGGAGCAGGTATCTTCTTGGTAAGATCTCCCAGCTACTCTTTTGTTCAGACAACAAGATTTTGGATTTCCCCTTCACTCTCAGTTCCAATGAAAACAGGACAAAAAGTAAATCTTCTTAACAAGGTCACAGACAGCATTAAAAACCATACGGTGGTTCTATCCCCTCACCATTTATCCAAAACGAAGGAAAAAAAAAATGTTGACGGTAGAAACACCTAAATAATAGTTTGCTATAGTATTGCTATTGCAATAATTTGCTGCCGTGCAGAGCTCCACTCACTGAAGAATCTTCAGCATCCAACATTTCTGGACTTGTTGGACACATTGCACTGTGGTTGCTACATGACAGCTGGTGACAGAGACTAGTAGGTGGAACCACAATGCACAGCAGGAGAATGCAGGCATCTGACACATCCTGAAGGGTCAGCAGGTAAGGATTCTTTGGCAGATGTAGCTCTGCAGGGGAGCAAACTTAAGGCATTGTTTTTTTAGGTCACCTTAAGACCTTAGATTTTCAGATCCGTTTTGGATGTGGGGAACTTTGTATTAACTATGGTGCAGCATGTTCTTTCATTACCTTAGTGACTTGAATACATGATTTTAGATTCCATGCATAGTTTTTAGGACAGGAAATTTTATATGTCTACTTCAAAAAATGAGAGAGGTTATAAGAAATTTCAGGTCAGAAGAGAGATGCTTTTATAACTTGTGGATGTATAATGCATTGTAAACCTGTACAAATTGCATTGCTAACGGTTCCCCTGGCATCAGTAGTAATCTCACTGCTCTTCCAGGCTAGAGGCTTGCATCCCTTATCATGCATCTCATTTTACAGCCTCTGATCACTTAGCATTCGTGCAGAATTGTAATGCATAATGAACAGGACTGTGGAAAGCCATTGGATTCAGAATATAACCCCAGATGTACTTTTTATTGTGAAACACAGGATTGATTTGGCAAGGGAAAATGTACATTTGATTTGTGCAATCAATGTCTAATGGAACAATATTGTTGCCGTGCGTTCTTTGCAGATTGTTTTATTTATATATTCCAATTACAATTTAAAATTTACCAGATATAAATTATATCAATGCTATGCAGAAAATCAATTACATTAATCTTAAAGTCCTTTTCAGAAATTACTTTGCTGCCACTAACCAGACTGGCTAAATAATCCATGAAACTTTCTGAAGCTGGGGACATGTGTAGTGGATTATATCAATGAAAAAATAGGCATTCAGATTAAAGTGATTGTAAACACAAATTTTTAAAATTTAAAATAAAAAAAAATGTTATACTTACATGCTCTATTCAGTGGTATTGCACAGAGCATCCCAGATCCTCCTCTTCTGGAGTCCCCTGCCAGCGCCGTCTGCTCCTCTTTCCTGTGGGTGCCCCCATACATAGATAGCCCTGTGCTTAGGCTTTGGAACCACTTTAATGACTATTCCAAAAAGCCAAAGTGTCAGCATTAAAGCCAGGCAACAAGACAATGTTAGCCTTCATATATCAAATTTACATTGAATTAAAGTGGTTATAAACTCTTACATATACCCAATAAAGTGAATGGCCTCAGGTGATACACAGAGATTAAAGAAATCCCCCTGTTTAAAGTCGAAAATTTATAAAGCCTGTCTGAGCTTTCAGAAAACAGGGGGCGGAGAGCTGAAATTACACTCTGCAGTGCTTAGTGATGAGAGCTGATTAGAGGATAGGGATACACCCCCTTCACACAGCTCACAGGAACAGAGCTGAGGCTGTCAATTTGCTAGAGGTCTTGTCACCATTTTTCTCTTGGTGTCAGGAAAACTTGTCAGAAGCGACTCATGCTGATAGCAGAGGAACAAAGCAGCAGACAGAAATTACACTTAAGCCAGCCATAGACGGTTGGAATCTTGGTCAGTTCAGCAGAGACTGGCCGAGATTCAAACCATGTATGGGTAAGCTGATTGAACCCAAGTTAATCGATTGGTCAACTTGCGTACAACCAGCCTGTCAGATTTTTCATGTGATTATTGCTAGCGGCTGTAGCCGCTGGCAATACCCACAGTGTGTTCTCCCAGTCTGTACACCTTCTCCCACCGGGAGAACAAAATAGCTCTGCGGTGTGGTTACAGAAAATAAAATTGCACCATCTATGGCCAGCTTTAATGCTCTTAATTAAGACTAGTTCACACTATAGAGGGATATGCTTTGTTCATATATGGGGTTTAAAACCACTTTAACTCAAGGACAAGTATGCAGTTCTGTTATGTCTTCACTTGATGCCGGTTTCCTTTTGTCAGTGACTACATTGTATTCAGAGACAGCCAGAAAGCTCGATTTGGCAGCCTTGACAGTACATGACAGGTTACCTTGCATGATGATGATATAATTTTTTTTGTGAAAAGCTTACTCCACCTTCCTGACTGTGATGTATGTAACCCAAAATGTGATCCAAAGCAACACATAGATTATGCAATTTTCTTTCCTTCCAGCATAGGTGGAAGGAAAGTACATCGTTCGATTCCCCCATCTCTATTGTGTTCTTCCAACGGGGAGCCTTCCCTTCCGGCTATAGCCGCCAGCAGAATTGCATCTATAAAAGCCAACAGGCTGGTTGTACCCAATTGATAGATGGATCGACTTGGGTAGAAGCAGGCTGCCCATTGATGGATCTCTGCTAGGATAACCCCCCCTCCTGTACGTTATAGAATAGGCCTGGAATCCTGGGGTTCCACAGAGAATTAAGGTTTGCTTTAAGGGGTATCATATGTACTAACACTTCAGTAGTAGAGGTGTTATAATTGCATTTTTTGATGCATAGAGGGGGGCATGCTTAAGTGCCAAATTGGATGAAAGTGGATTATTGCATACAACATGGGCCCCAGGTTTGGAAATTGTTTAGCTGCATGCACATGAGTGGAAGGTATGCACAGATAACTTATGGCCCCTGCTATAATATGATAATGTTATTTCTTAATGATTCCAAAGAATTCTTTCTAGCATATCAGCTATTTTAAGCTACTCATTACACAGTGGTTGTTTATTAGTATACATTTTAAAGGATAACTATACTTTTGCCCCTCTCCCCCCAAAATATAATTTTTCACCTGCCAGATGGTAATTGTGCAGTCTATTAGGTGCCTGGCCGGGCCCCTTCTCCAATCACTTTTATGGAGAAGGCTGTTCTCTGTTGGGATGCATAATAGACTCGTATCAATAGATAAAAATTTTCCATGCATGTGCAGACAAACAGCCAGCTTAAAAGGGGTTGTAAAGGTAATTTAAAAAAAAAAAAAAAAATAACAAACATATCATACTTACCTTCACTGTGCAGCTCGTTCTGCACAGAGTGGCCCCGAACCTGGTCTTCTGGGGTCCCTCGGCGGCTGTTTCAGCTCCTCCCCGCAAGCATTTACCACCTTAATGCGAGCTCCCTCGCATGGTGGTGAGTGCTTGCGGGCGCGCTCCCGTGATACAGCCAGCGGCTATAGCCGCTGGCTGTATCACTCGGCCCCGCCCCCCCGGCGCGCCGCGTCATCGGATGTGATTGACAGCAGCGCGAGCCAATGGCTGCGCTGCTTTCAATCCATCCACTGCAGCCAATCAGCGACCAGGCTGAGCTGCAATGAAGATGACGAGGACGAGCAGCGAAGATTCGAGGCGTCAGGTAAGTAAAACGGGGGGGCTGGGGGCGGCGGTACTGTCAAAAGTTTTTTCACCTTAATGCATAGAATGCATTAAGGTGAAAAAATTTTTATCTTTACAACCCCTTTAAGACCATCAAGATTTAAAAAGGCTTTTAGTAAGGAATTATTTTTTTTTTTTGCTCCCTAACTGCTTTGAAGATGAATTTACTAATATAAATGGGAACCCCTTAAAGGCCAAAGTCAAAGAAATATAATTTTTTTACTTTATAACTTTAATCCTAATACCTATTCTAACTAATCTATATAAGGACAGATTTGTATACTTACTTATTTTTATGCCGCTCTGGTCTAGTCACATGACCCCCACCCCCCTGTGTCAGCCAGCGCCGGCTGCAGGGAAAGGAGAGAGCGCTCTGGCAACGGCTGATCATGCCTAAGAGCATGAGATCACCCATAGGGTGCAATGGCCTACCTGTCGTCTGTGCTACCTCCTCTCCCCTGCAGCCAGTGTAGACTGACACAGGAGATCAAGTGATTATTGCGGCCAGAAAATTGGTAAGTATACAGATCTTTTTTACACAGGTTAGTCAGAATAGGTGTCAGTAGGGGAGAGGGCATAGTTTTAAAATGAGATGGTGCCTGGAATTCCACTGTAATGCAATGGGGGTTATTTACTAAAGGAAAATCCAATTTGCACTGCAAGTGCACTTGGAAGTAAAGTCTCTGTAGATCCGAGGGGGACATGCAAGGAAAAGAAAAAACAGCATTTTAGCTTGCACATGATTGGATGATAAAATCAGCAGAGCTTCCCCTCATTTCAGATCTACCCTTTAGATTGAGAGCAACTGCACTTCCAAGTGCACTTTCAATGCAAAGTGGATTTGCCTTTCGTAAATAACTCCCAATGTCTGTTTAAAAGAGAAGTATGGCCAAAGCCTTTTCAGCAATACTTCTCTTCTGGGTCATAGGAGTGCACTTACATTTGATATTACCCACTATCAGCTGACGTCACAGAGCTCCTCCAGACTTTGGAAGGATCTCGATCATACTGTCAGAATCCACCCAAGTGCGCCTGCCCCCCACCCTCAAACTTTACTGAGTGAGCAGAGCAGTGACTGACAGAGAGCTGAGCGATCAAAAAGTCGTGTGATCGCTTGGTTCTTGGGCTACGAACTGACGGGGTCAGCTGCAGCTTCAGACCGATGCTGCAATATGGAGGCAAATAGGTTTGTTTTTGTTTTTTTATGTAGCCCAGACTTTTCCTTCACAAAGCAGTGAATGTGACAGTCGCTGCAGGTGTATCTTCCTGGAGCGTGTGTTTTAAATTACAATGATTAAATCACATGCCAGGAACATCACTGCTTTATAAATATGTGCCTAGTCTTATTTCCACTTTCCTGTTACTGTACAGTAGTTTCCTATAGGGCTTACATAGCTTTGTGTTATTGTACTGCTTTTGGGGGCACAGTAGTATAAAGAGATGAAAGTGTAAGACTTAATTTGGGCTTATAGTGATTGTAAAGTCTTTTTTTTTCTATATTATAAACATTCTAAATAATGAATGTTGACATACATTTAAAAATGGTGTCTGAAAGTAGTTGTGAATTGTGAGCTGTGGTTAAAATGTGGTCTTTCCTTGATGTACATGCAGCTGTGTTGTGCCATAAAACAGCTTGTTGTAAGAAGAGTAAAATCTAGAGCAGATCATTTCTGAGATTAGCCACTTCCTTTTTTTTTTTCCCCTTTTCACATCTCCTCGTTACATTTTTTCAGAGCATATGGAAGTAAATAATGAGATCAGCCTATATTACAATATATGTTAGATGAAACAAGGATGTCTAAAATTCTCAAACTGTAATATGTAGATTGGCGAAAAAAGAAAAAAAATATGAGTAAATTGAGACTGATTGTGTAGCTTTATTTATCAGCTCTCAGCCTTAAATTTTTTTGACAGCTTTATGGCGGTCACAGTTGCAATCCAGGTCAGGAGGCACTTCTTCTCCCTGACAGAAATGCTACGGATTTTTATTCACCAGTAAAAGAGTGACACTTTGCTCATCCAGTCAACTCAAAGTGATCTGTGCAAATTGCTGCCCTGCATAACAATCATGTTGCTGGCAAGTTGTCACCAGAGACCCTGGCCTCAAACTGACTAGCATATCGCCATTGCTTTTTGGCCTATCTTTGCAAAACCAAACGCTCTTTATTTTAAATGAGAGATACTATCAGTGGCAGTCCATCCATTAGGGGCGCAGGGGCACCGCCCCTCCTATCCATGCGTCTGGCCCCCTAACCTACATGCAGGGTGCCAGACACATGGATTCCAATGGGGGGGGGTGTTTGAAACACGTGATTAGAGCCAGAGGTTGTATACGCTATATTTTTTCTTTAGTTGCTATTTTTTTCTCCCACGAAAGTGGAGTTACCCTTTAAAGCAGTAATGGTGACATGTAGGCCTAAGGATATGTTTTGGCAACCACCAGAACTTAGACTACATTAGTCCCCTACCTGCTGCTTACAAGATTTATTGAGCCCCACAAGCACTTGGCTGTATTGCTTTGCACATAGTAAAGCATCTGAATAGGACCAGGTCCTATTTCGATACTTTGCACTATGCTACGTGAAATCAACAAACTCAGCCCAGTACAAGTGGGGCTCAGACTGGGGGGCTAGCTTTAAATCAGACCTATTTTTAAAATCTAAAGTTTTCCTGTGTAGCAGAGAATCATTGGCATGTATTTGAGAAGCTCTTCTCAGATACATGCCAATGATTCTCTGCTACACAGGAAAACCAGTAAGAACAATATACTTCCAGCATATAATTCCAGTTTAGAAGCAGCAGAACTCATTTTCTCTTGTGACAGAACCTTCTGCTCATCTAGGTGCTTTATGAGAATTTGACATTGGAGGCATATCCTGCCCACACCTGCTTCTAATTATTAGATTAGATTGATGGCTTCATTGGGATGAGGGGGTCTAGGAAGAGCTGGCTGGTGACATTTTGAACCTCCACTAATATGGCAGATGCCTTATACCTACTCTGGAATGAATAGAAGTGGATCTAAGCAAAAGAACTACCAAAAAAAACTTGATTTTTACATGTAGGAGCAAAGTGTCAGAATTAGCCTGGATGAGAAGCGATTAATAAAACAGACACTCACCTGTCCAAGGATCCAGTTCCGTCCTCTCCCGGGCTGGTTCTTTACCTGTCTTTTGGGTCCCCAGCACTGGCATGTTAATTGTGGGCATCCGGCTTTGATACCTTGCTGCCAGCTGGCCACTGCACAACTATGCTGTGCTTTGTGAATGTTCCCACAGCCTTCTGGGGCCTGTGACATGTCCCAGAAGGTTGCGTGCAGGAGAGCTTCCGCTCGGATTGCCTAGGCAATATGAAAAGGAGTGGGTACCTGTCAAAACTAGGTACCCGATTCCCCCCCCCCCCAAAAAAAAAAAAAAAAAAATATGTTCCACCATTGGCAGAGGAGGGGAGGAGGAAGAGACTCTGAAGCTGCAGGTTGAAGAATCGATTAATCAAAATATGTTTTTTTATATTGAATGTGAATGAGGTCTAAGGCCCAGTTCTCACCAGTCACATTCATTCTGCTGGCACACTACTGTAACACAAAGTGGTGCAATGTGGTGCCATTCTTTGTGTATGACAGCCTGTCACACCTTGCCCACAGACATGCATTGCAGCACACCATGATGAGTGGTAACACAATGCTGTGCAATAATACAGTGTGACCAGGCCCTAAAGGAAATTGATTAGGAGAGAAATTGAGTGGTGGCCATTGCAAGTATTTATTTCTGAAAATGCTAGTAGTCTGGCTGTTAGGCTGACCCTCTGACTTTGGTACTTTTAGTCAATGGCTCAGTACAGAGCAAGTGAAGTCAGTTTGATCTCCTAACTTATTCCAGGTCAATGACTGGAAATACTGAAAACAGAGTCAGCCAACTAGCATATCAGAATGATACAAGGAATGGCAGCTCCCATATTTCTCTCATTAAAAGGTTTGTTTTAAAGGAGAACCTGAAACAATACACAGAATATAAAAATAAGGTGAGAGCAATTTACCCTTTTGTTGTTTTGGATGCACCATTTGAAAGAAACCATCCTTTGGGCCTGTAGCAGGAAGTGAAGCCTATCTAGGTGTCCTGCTTCTGTGTAATTTTGGGTAGTACTCCATAAGGTGCCAGCAATGAACCTTCCCCCTTCACTTCCTTTGATTAAAGGAAGTTGTATTCAGCTGCTGTGGAAGAGCTCACAATCAGAAATGTCATATCATGTAAGTTTACTGGAGAATTCTGTAATCATTTCTTGAACATGACTTTGCATTTCCTGCAAAACGTTTCCTTGTTTTCCCTTTTTTTTATTGGTTATGCCACTTCTCCAAATAACACCCACCATTTTTATGTGCTAGAGACTTTTATGACCTGTACCGTTTGCCCCAGGACTCGTCCACACAGGCTTTCACTAGTTCAAAGATAATCATGCTTGTACAAAGCATTTAGTCTATGTTCAGATGTTGTTTCAGCTTCTGTCCAGTTCGCACAGCTATTGCACATGCAAGTAGAAACTATTGTGGCAAATCGTCTTTGTGCGTGCAAACTATGACGCTATGACCAGCAAAATGTAGACATGAATACTGAGCCGCTTGACTCAATGCATCCTTTCAGTCCCAAAGGTTGGATGGTGCTTGCTAGGTGCTCAAAACAGCTGTTAACGCGGTTGTAAACCCTGACATGTACCTAGTGAAATGACCAGCATTAGGTAATACACAGAGATGAAACAAATCCTCCTACTAGTTCTAGGAGCAGGGGACAATGACCTGAAGTCTTCACACAGCAGAGACATCTCTGAGCCCTGATTGGAGGGCACCCCCAAAGCCCAGCCGTGGATAACAGTCACAGGTGGAGTGCTGCAGCTCCCGGCCCCGTCACTCTTGGTGTCTGGAAAAGCTGCTAGAACCAAGTCATGCTGATAACAGAGGAACTGGGTGTTTTGGAGAGAGACAAGTACACACTATAGAAGGATAAGCTTTTTTTTTATATTTCATGTCTGAAGTTTACAACCACTTTAAGTTCCCCCATTCAGTGTCAGTGTGAACTTTAGCAAGCTTCAAGCAGCTTTCTTGTCTTTTGAAATCTGTTATGAGAGAACAATGGAAGCTGCCATTGCTGACCTCCTTTTGAAAATGCATGTGCCCTGGCTGTGCGCCAATGCTGTCTGAGTCGTCTAACTGAAACTTGTATACAGGTAAGGAACTCTTGACACTCATTTACAGTATGCATATTCTAAATCTCCGAGGGCACGTTCACACCATCTGCATTGATCTGCACAGACAGGGCTTCTATGTACCCTATTCACCCCACAACTCTGGTTATGGTGGGTTGCAGTATCTTTCATAAAAAGGAAGCCATGCTGCATCTTTACACAGTGCAACTCACTGAACGCCATCGCACAGCAGCACGTCTCCCTTCATAGAAGTGCCATTTTGGGACACTTATATATATATATATATATATATATATATATATAAAAAAAAAAAAAAGCAAGCAACACAAAGTTCTTCCCTTCACAACAAACACCAGCTTGCTCCATTTTAGAATGTGCGCTGATGGGAACAAGTACTAAGGTTTCACACAGCCAGGCAACTTGAATTTTTGGAAGGCAGCCTTCATATTTCCGTTTAAATAGTTTTTATTCAGTTTTAACAAGTGGATAAAAATTCAAAAGTTCTGCCCACGCAGGGGCTAGCATTGAAGTTGGAACAGGTAAGGGCAAGGATAAAGTGACGCAAGTAGAAAAAAATGCAACAGTATTAAATATTTCAATCGTGACAGAGTCACTTTGCAGGCCCCTTCAAATACAACCTGGGTTTAGATTTTAACAGTGGTGCTTTGTGTAGATTTAAAGCTGAACTATGGGCACGATAAAAAAAAAAACAACATACGATGGGGTCTGTCACTAGCATTTACACAGCAGTTTTTGCATACGAGTCCCTCCTGGAACATTTTATTACCTGTTGATCCTGGAAGTAAAACTGTTATTATTCCACTTCCTAGGCAGGGAGACAATGCTGTTGCTTCTGCGGTGAAACCAAACAGCAGGGTTGCCACCCTGTGAACAGGATAACAGATCTACTGAAGGAACAACATAAAGTGCTGTGTGAATGTTAGTGCCAGACTGCATCATTTATATTGTTTTTTGATTTTGCACCTTAAGGCTGGGTTCACACATATGCAACGCCAGACATTGCATGTGATTCGCACCGCATTGCTGTGCACATCACATTCGATTAAATTCAAATATAACTGCTGGCAGGGAGAGGAATCCCCAGGTTCTGTAAGTGTGTGTGTGTAAGGGGGGGTTGGGGATTGCTGTGGACCCTAAAATATGGGTGTAACATGAAATGTGGTTTTAAAGCCCATTGGGAAACTTAAAAGTTGCAAAGGCTAACTGCTCGTTTAGGTCTAGGTGACTCGTTAAAGGGTAAGTTCACCTTTCAGAGCCTGTTACACATTACACCCATAATTCAGGTGCAACGTGCTTCAGATCTACCCCTCCATGTGACTAGCACAGCTATGCGGGGCTCTGTCCACACAGCAATATCATTTATTCACGGTCGATCTGTGAATGAGAGAACTACAAGTGTACCATCAGCCATTGCGGCTGGTGGCTTGTAGTTTTCAGTGAGCTGCCTTGTAGTTCATTCACAAGAGCTGCAGCTTGTAAACAGTCAGTCTGCATTGGAGGTATGGGCTGAAAGCTGCAGGGCATGTCTACAGGAGCCTGACATTGCACCTCTAATCCACTGATCATGGGTGCAATGCTTTGCAGACTCCTGAGGGGAAAAAAATGAATATGTGTACCTTTTCCTTTAAAAGTATGTGCATTTATTTTTCTTTTTTTTCCCAAAGGTGAGCTTAGCTTGCCAGCCCCCTTCAAACAAAAAAATGTAAAGAGCATCATGGACACGTAATTTCAGTTCTATGTGTTTTTATTATCAGAGTAATAGACATTATATTGTGTTTGTGTATACTAATTATTTTAGTGTAAAAGAAAATGCCATTTTGATCAAATTGTAAGTCTTTAAGACCTTTGCTTGGTTTGAAGGAAGTTTTAGTAATGGATAGTTACATTGGCAGTATTTATACCCACAACAAAGGGCCCATGCACAAGCACATGATTAGTTCCCATTAGAGCTGCCCGATTAATCGTCAAGAATCATTATCACGATTTTTTTCCCCGTTGCGATCTTGACTGAAGTGTTTCACAATTCTTTCTATGCAAAGAATTCTCTCTGCTTTTCTGAAGCCACAGCCCTCAAAAGAAAGGATGAGAAAAACCGGGCAGTCTGCCAAGAATCAGAACATTCTTTATCAGTTGCACTTAAGTATAAACCTTCTAACAATTTGTCAAGGAATAGACTTTGGGCTCTTTCACACGGGGGATCCGTATGTCCTTTTTTCATCCTTCCATTTTCGGATGAAAAACGGACATACATGTATCCCTATGGAGCGTCGGATGTCAGCGGTGACATGTCCGCTGACATCCGACCCGCTCCGATCCGAAAAGTGTAACGGAGGAAAACCCTACTTTTCCATCCATTTTCGGATCGGATCAGGTGACGACGAACACTACAGTCCGTTATCATCTGATCCCCCATAGGGGAGAGCGGCGCTCTGACAGGTCCGTCGCTGCACAGTGTGCAGCGATGGACCTGTCATCTTCCTGCTCAGCGGGGATCGGCGGAGCGATCCCCGCTGAGCAAGCGGGTGTTCACGGGGCGGATAATCACTGATCCGCCCTGTGTGAAAGAGCCCTTTGGGTTGATTTACTAAAGGCAAATCCACTTTGCACTACAAGTGCACTTGACAGTGCAGTCGCTGTAGATCTGAGGGGAAGATCTGCTGATTTTATCATCCAATCGTGCAATTTAAAATGCAGTTTTTTTTTTTTATTTTCCTTGCATGTCCCCCTCAGATCTACAGCGAGTGCACTTGTAGTGCAAAGTGGATTTGCCTTTACTAAATAACCCCCCCTTGTGTGTAAGTGAAAAAAGTATAACCACTTAAACACTAAACCTTTTTCTGACATTTGTTGGTTTCAAGTTAAAATCTTTTTTTTTTTTGCTAGAAAATTACTGGTTGTTGCAATATTTTATGTCACACTGTATTTGCGCAGCGGTCTTTCAAATGCAATTTTTTTGGAAAAAATTATTTAATGAATTAAAAAAAATAAAAAATCACCGGTAAAGTTAGCCCATTTTTTTTTTGTATAATGTGAAAGATTTTACCATGAGAGAATCGTGATCTTTTTATTCTAAGCAAAAAAAATTGTGATTCTCATTTTGGCCAGAATCGTGCAGCTCTAGTTCTCATTATGGTTGCTGGATCAGGTTGTCAAGGAAATGCAATGACATCACATGTAAGAGCAATCTGCCCGCTTGTAGTACACACCACTCATTTTTCTTTTATGAATTTTGGAGCTACCAGGCTGTATTATGTGGCACAACTTTGAGAAGGTACTTAAACCACTAAATGGCACTTATTTGCTATTACTGCCCAGTGCCTAAAAGCCGTGCTTTCCTAGGAGGGGCCCTGGAGTTCAGTTTAAAAAAAAATAAATCAAATTGCAACAAACTGTGATGCCAGTTTACCATGGTACGCTTTTGTATATGTTAACCAGCATGTCACATTTCATTGCAAACAAGATGTCAGACTGTAAAAGATCTTGCACTTACTGGACACAAGAGACAAGCTGGTGTTGCGTTCTACATGCGATGCTTTCCCCTGTGCATGGTAGATGTGGCACCATGGGTATCTGATGTGGAAGAAATGTGGTTATCGTGGTGGTTGTCCCATTAAATCAAGTGTTCATTGACAGTCGGTTAACATTTGCGGTACACTGCCATATTTAATGTGCGGCATGAAATGAGATGCATAGGAAAATGTTTTTAAATAACTTATGCTATCAGCACAGCACTTAGAAATGTATCCCGCTCAAAAGAGAATACAGCAGAAGGATCCAATTTAATTATTTAAAATGTACCTGTGGAAAAGCTGAGTGAAAGTGCCCATTCATTTCCTATGGGTCCTCAACCAGCATCAAGACAATGTATCTGATATGCCTGCACAGAAGTGCGAATCTGCGTTAACTTACGAAAACTGGAGCAGCTCTGCATAGAAATCAATCAGCTTCCAGGTTTTAGTGTCAAAGCTTTATTGAACAAGCTGAAGTTAGAAGCTGATTGGCTACCATGCACAGCTGTACCAGACTTTGTACTCTCCAGTTTTAGTAAATCAAACCCATAGTGTAGCCGGAGTTAGTTGAGTTCATTTTGCAGGCTTTTTTTAGTGTTTTTGCAGGAATCTGAGGCTTGTGTTATTTTTAAATTTTTATGAAAAGCTATTTACAAGGAAAAAAAAAATTGCGTTTCATGCATTTTTTGTAGGTGCTCCCAGGTCTGTTGGTGTCAAAATGTTTGAAGCTTGTAGCTCAAAAGAAGTTTGTACATTTTGAGCTACAAGGTCCAAGTGGAACTACAACTCAGGTGTCCACAGGCACAAGTGAAAGCCATGGGATTTTTTATGTTTAGCGTTTTAGTTTCAAGCTACAAATGCTTTAGTGTAAATGGGGCCTTAGAGCCCATTGATACTTTTCTGATGTGGTGTGTTGCAGTAATTGTGCGGCTGACAATGGGGTTCATTTAACAAAACTGCAGAGTACAAAAAAATCTGGTGCAGCTGTGCATAGTAACCATTCATCTTGTTCAATTAAGCTTTCTATGCAGAGTTGCACTCTCCAGTTTTAATAAATCAACCCCAATGCAGGTTAATACAACACACAAGTATGAAAAAGTGTGAATGAGCCCCTAGGTGTCTAACATTTTGGGCCGTTCTCAGGAGTTGTAAACCCTCAAGGTTTTTTACCTTTATGCATTAAGGTGAAAAAGCTCCTGTGATGCAGCAGCCTCCCCCTCTTTTTACTTACCTGAACCTGGTCTTTCCAGGTACAAGCACACCAGCTCCAGCTGGTGTCTTGGGTCCTGATTGGATAGATTGATAGCAGCGCAGCTATTGGCTCCCCCTGCTGTCAATCAAATCCAATGACGCGGGAGCCGGGGGGGCGATTCCTGCTGTCTGTGTCAATGGATGCAGCAGCAGGACACAGGAGCGCGCCCACACGAGAGCGGCTCTCCAACGGGGCACTCGAGAAGAGGAGGAGCCAGGAGCGCCGCTGAGGGACCCCAGAAGAGGAGGATTGGGGCCACTCTGTGCAAAACCATATGCACAGAGGAGGTAAATATGGCATTTTTTTTTTTTAATGAACCTTTACAGTACATATCCTTAAGGCTATGTGTCCATTATTGCGTCCCCAAAGTCGCGCGATTTACACCGCGACTTTGCTATGCGATTTGTCATGCGACCGGTGAGAACAAGTCTCACCGATGTCGGAACAAAGTAGTGCAAAAACCTTTTTTGGAGTCGCACCAATTAGAACAGGGACCATTGAAATACATGGGTTTTGACTTGTCATGCGACTTCACATGTGTCAAGTCGCACAACAACTTGCAGTAGTGGAAACAGAGCCTTAAAGATAAACTAAGGCTGGCTATACATTATACAATTTTCCTTTAGATTTACCAAAACCATATAATATAGAGGTCAAACCTAAACACTTTCAATTTGTATGCAATCAGGCAGGCCCTTGTACTACATAGTTAAAGGTAAACCTAAAGGAAATTTGTATAATGTATGGCCAGCTCAAAATCTAAGCCTCACCGTCTAGCTCTCTCCTCCCTGGCCTGCCTCTTCCATTCATTGGAGTTAAATTCTTTCAATCATGGTGGATCAGAATCACATGTGGGTGTTATCTAGGGCAGTTTCCATGCAAATGCAGCCTGCCTATGAAGGCCCACTCATCCAGACTGATCTCGTCCCTCAAGGCATTTGACCTTCACATAACTCCCCCCCCAAAACCAGCCCACTGCAAGGCCGAAGGCTCTTGAGAGGAGTAATGGGACAGGGTGCTGTCATGTTTTCAGCAAACTATGTGCAGTACCCTGCTTGGTCCATCCCACCAGTCATGATCTGCCTGCATTACATAGAGATGTGTAGAGATCTAGTACTTACATCACTAAAATAAGGTATGTAAAGAAAATGGGTTTTATTTATAAATATAATTGATGATGGGAAAGGGAAGGAACCAGTGAAGGTAAAATATAAGCAGATTAAACTTCAGCTTTAAAAGGTTAGTTCATCTTTACTGACTTCTGCCACAAACCTCTCTATGCATTACAGTGTTCTCAAAACATTACATGCAGCGCTTTTTGGGTAAAAATATGCTTACTTTTTTTTTTATTGCCCTCCTCTCTGCCATTTAGGCTTGTTTCACATATATGCGGTGCGGGAAATGCAGCGAATCCTGAGCATTTCCTGCACCGCACTGAAATCGCACTCCGTTCATGCGATTTGCTACCGGTGTCAAAGTTAAATTAATGACGCCCCAAGCCATGCAGTGCTTTTCATCCCTTTGGTAGATGTGCTTGCAGGAGACCACGGGCAAACTGAAGCTTGCTTGAATTTTGAAAACCATACTACACTAAGCCTCCTGTGTGTGAACTACACTATTGAATGTACATGGTACAGAACTCATTGTGCAATAAAGTCCACTAAAATGTCAAGAAGTGACTGAGCCCCTAGATATAATCCTGGGGTGATCAATAGTGAAAATAATGACTTTATTTTGATAAAGGGTGGATGTGTTGAAAATAATGTACTAATTGTGGTAAACCTCAAACTTTATTCCCCCAACAACCAGTTTGTTTCTCCCTTAAAATCATTCTAAAGTTTTTTTTTTTTTTTTTTTTTTTGTAATAAACATACCATACTTACCTGCTCTATGCAATGGTTTTGCATAGAGCAGGTCTGAACCTCCTCTTCTGTGGCCCCCGCTGGTGCTCCTGGCTCCTCCTTTTCAGCGAGTATCCCTATAGTAAGTGCTTTAAATGGGGGGCAGGGCTGAACCTTGCTCTGTATGTCTATGGACACAGACAGCGCAGCTTGGGTTTGAGCCTGCAGGTGTGCTACTATAGGAAGCGGCTTCCTATGGTAGCACACCAAGAAGAGTAGGAGCCTTTAGCACCGGCGGGAGGTTTGTGGGGGCTCTGTGCAATACCAGGTAAGTATAACTTGTTTATTATTCAAAAAGAGAAAAAAAAATTTACAGGCAGAGTAAGTCCGCTTTTCATGGAAAATTAAAAAAACGTGAACCAACTCCTCTGGACTTCATTTCATATAGCGGCTGTGATATCCCGCTTTGCATATGTAGTGGTCCATACACTGCAATACACAACCCCAGAGTGAATATCCAGCTTGATGCTTATAATGGCAAGCGTTTATTGGTCAGTGCACCCATGTGACTGCATTGACCAATGAGAGGCAATTCTTTCTTCTAGAACACCTTACCTGAGGAGGAAGCCTGGGATGCACTTCTCATTGGTTAGCACAGTTACACGGCCACACTTACCAATGGGCGAACGTTATGATGGATGCTTACTCCCAGCTTGTTTATTGGGGGGGCAAGATATTTGGAGTCATTTGACCTCTTCATTTTTTTGTGAAAAGGTGAACTTGCCCTTTAAGTATTCTACTCTGCCCAAAAGGCCTGTACACATGATCAGAAAATCGTACGAAAAATATCGCTTTCGAAACGATTGTATGATAATCTGATCATTAGTACACAGCTTTCAAGAGACTATCACAACAGTTCATCCGATATTATCTGATGGGAGAAGCATGAAGATTTTACTTGTATAATACAGATTGTACAATTTTCTTTTAATCAATACAGTTGTCATTCAAAAATACAATACAAATACTCTACAACACATTACATCACTTTAATTGTGTCATATGAGAATTTTGGTAACTTTAGTAAACTCTTAATTTTCGATATTAGAGATTAGCATGCAAAAAAACAAAAAAAACAAAACGGATGATTATTCATCCAATAATCTCATTTGGTGTGTACCAGGCATAACTAAAAGAAGCTGCTGTGGTTGCTAGGGGAGAAATACAGTCATGTGACCTGCGTTCCATCCCTCAGACCATACGTGACAACCTGGAAGCTTCCTGATCCTTTCCTCTACATACACTATATTGTCTAAAGTATTGGGATGCTTGCCTTTACATGAAATTTAATGACATCCCAGTCTTAGTCTGTAGGGTTCAATATTGAGTTGGCCCACCCTTTGCAGCTATAACAGCTTCAACTCTTCTGGGAAGTCTGTCCACAAGGTTTAGGAGTGTGTCTATGGGAATGTTTGACCATTCTTCCAGACGTGCATTTGTGAGGTCAGGCACTGATGTTGGACGAGAAGGCCTGGCTTGCAGTCTCCGCTCTAATTCATCCGAAAGGTGTTTTGTTGGGTTGAGGTCAGGACTCTGTGCAGTGCAGTCAAGTTCCTCCACCCCAAACTCAATCATACATATCTTTATGGACCTTGCTATGTGCACTGGTCTAAATCATTTAGTGGAGGGGGGATTATATTGTGGGGTTGTTTTTCAGGGGTTGGGCTTGGCCCCTTAGTTCCAGTGAAGGGAACTCTTAAGGCATCAGCATACCAAGACATTTTGGACAATTTTATGTTCCCAACTTTGTGGGACAGTTTGGGGATGTCACCTTCCTGTTCCAACATGTCTGTGCACAAAGCAAGGTCCATAAAGACATTGATGAGCAGATTTGGGGTGGATGAACTTGACTGGCCTGCACAGAGTACTGACTTCAACCTGATAGAACACCTTTAGAATGAATTAGAGCAGAGACTGCAAGCCAGGCCTTCTCGTCCACATCAGTGCCCGACCTCACAAATGCACTTCTAATAGAATGGTCAACCGTTCCCATAGACACACTCCTAAACCTTGTGGACAGCCTTCCCAGAAGAGTTGAAGCTGTTATAAATGCAAAGGGTAGGCTAACTCAATATTGAACCCTGCGGACCAAAACTGGGCTGCCATTAAAGTTTGTGTGCGTGTAAAGGCAGGTGTCCCAATACTTTTGGTAATATAGTGTATGGCAGCTCTGTGGATTTGTGGGTTGAGTAAGCAGCAGTTTGCGTGCGTGGGGTACTAATGGAGGGTGTTGTGGGTCCTTATCTGACAGTACATCAGGCTGATGTGGGAGGGAGATCCAGAATGTTTAGATCTATTATTATAGGTGTGTGTGTGTGTATGTATATATATATATATATAATAAAATGTATGTGTGTATAGTATATGGTATAGATCTTTTCCTCTACATGTGATATTTTCCATATATACATATGTTTCAGATCTTTTCCTCTACATATGGTAGCTCTGTGGATTTTGTGGGTTGGGGATGAGCAGCAGTTTGCATGCCTGGGGTACTAAAGCTGGATTCACACCTATGCATTTTTAGTGCTTTTTGCATTTTGCACTACAGTCCATGTAACATGGTTTCCTATGGAACACGTTCTGTAGTGCAAATCTGCAAAATGCAAAAAGCACTAAGGCTTGATTCACACCTATGCATTTTTAGGCTGGATTCACACCTATGCATTTTTAGTGCTTTTTGCATTTTGCAGATTTGCACTGCAGTCCATTTAACATGGTTTCCTATGGAACACATTCTGTAGTGCAAATCTGCAAAATGCAAAAAGCACTAAAAATGCATAGGTGTGAATCCAGCCTAAAAATGCATAGGTGTGAATCAGGCCTCAAGAACATAGAATGGTTGGAGTTATTATTATTATTATTATTACTACAGGTGTGTGTATGTGGGTGTGTGTGTGGGTGTGTGTGTATATGTATGTGTGTGTGTATATATATATATATATATATATATATATATATATATATATATATATATATATATATATATATATATATATATATACACATACATACATACATACATACATACATACATACATACACAGTAGGTGGTATAGATTGGTAATAATGAGCATAATGGAAATCATCTTCAACAAATCTGGGGGTCCCTTCCATGCAGGTTTGATTAGAGTTTCTAGTGACTGGTTGCTATGGTTATATGGGGGCAGGCAGTATAGCCCCCATTATCATGTGTGTTGGTGACATGACTGCTGTACATCCACACAGAGGGGAGAGCAGTTCCAGCCAATCAGGTTCCCCCGCTCATGCTTCCAGTGCAGTGTGGGAGAATGTGATTGGTTGCCGTGGGTAACCAGCGGTGTTGTGTTGATGTGTGACGGGCAGGGCTAGGCTGTGCTGATCGCGATGATCGTGACATCGGAGGGGGCTCTCTCTGATTGTACAGCCCTTTGCAGCGATCGGCTCCTGCCAGCAGCGGGTTAATCGCCGGAGCCAAATCTAAACTCTAATAAAGTCGCTCACTTCCTCTGGTAATTACAGGCTGGCGGAAGTACGTCAGTTATCTGCTTTGGGCTTTTTTTTCTGCTGCACTGTACAATTCAGAGAGAAGAACATTTCCTCCCCTTCCTCCTGTCTCTTTAAGAGCTCCGATCGCTGATCTAACGTGTCCCCCGTTTGTGTCTTGTTGTAGGATCGGACGATCGGTGACCCGGAGGAGCGGGGGAGGATCGATCGGGACCGAGAATGGATGGGATGTGAGGAGGAGGACAGAGAATGGCACCGAGGAGGCTCGGCACTCAGCGCCTGTGATTAGGATCTGGGCTTTCTTCTCTGGATTCCCTGCATCTGCTGTCACATTGATCCACCGACAGAAGAAGAGAAAGAGATCTCCATCAGTGGAGGGGTGTCCTCCCACCATGAGGGATTGGTGACCCCCTACCAGGAGGAGGATGATGATACTACTGCAGCCTCTACACCATCTGGGGCAGGCTCATGGCACATCCACCCTTCATTAAATGGCACCCAAAAGTTCCACTCACACCGGCTACTAAGTAGCAGGATTGGATCTGGGCGCAAGAACCAACACAAAAAAAAAGAACTGTCACTTGTTAAAGGCTCTGTGGATTACTGAGAAAGTGTCTGGATTGGATCTTTCTATCCAGATCTGTCCCACAAATCACCCCCTTCCCACAAGCCGTCAGTGTCTCCTCTTCCCAGTATCAGTTGTGCTTAGTAATTGGATTTGTGGATTCAAGGTCACTCATTGGAATTTTCCCTGTGGATTTATAATTAGCGGATTTTTTTTTTTCTTCTTTATCAAGAGACGATGGATGTCAAAATGAAACAGCAAAGCAGGAGATCCAGGTCTCAGAGGGACAGGGTGAGGAGAAGAGACCCATCTGTCAGGGATCCCCGAAACCAGAGCCCCTCCTCCGCCTCGGAAGCAGAAAGGGGCCTGGGAAAGGAGAATTCAAATCAGAATGGTAAAAATCCAGTCGCTTCAGCCAGAAACGCCAGACCGCCTAGACGTAAAAGGCGAGAATCCAGCTCGCAGGAGGAGGATATAATTGATGGCTTTGCAATTGCCAGCTTCAATACCTTGGAAGCCTTAGAGGTAAGAATGGGTCATGTCATCTTTTGGTTGATGCATTGGTTATCTGGATTGATCCTCAGTCTTCAATGCTGCTCCTCCTTTCCTGTATTTTATAATGTGCCCAGAACAATGCTTTATGCACTTGAGATGAGCTATTGCTTGGGTTGCAGTTTAAATCATGTTTTGTATACATAAGGGAAGTGTAAAAGGGCTGATAGGATTTTTTTTTTTTCTCTCCAGTCGCTTCTATAATCTGATGCATGGCCTTGCTTGTACAGTTGCCTTTTGTTGCTTTGTTTCTTTTCAGTTTTGTGTTAATTTGTGTCCCTTTATGTAACAAAATGCTCCTTCCAGCTGACAAGTGTCACTCTGCTGTTGCTGTGTGCACAGATTGTTTCTTATCTGGAAAATAGAAAGCATTTTATTGGAAAGAGGGATATAAAATGACAGGTCGGTCCTGATGCACAGATTTATGTTCTGATTCTGCCTATCCGTGGGACACGGAACTGTCAGTTAGTATGGTGTACTTGATATTGGTAATGTCAGCTGCACCTTAGAACTCCAGATTGCAGCATCATGGTGGAAGTGATGAACATGGTTGTTTGGATTATGGATAAGAGAACAGAAAGATGTTGACAGTATTTGGAGACACCTTCAGAAGCTGGCACTAACAGAGTGCCACTTGTCTGAGTGTATATTTCAATACAGCAGAGTTTGGTAATGCTGTGATATCTTTACTGCAATTGTAGCTTTTTAGTCTTCTTTGATGATCCCCATATATGTGTTAGGCTGGCCATACATTATTCAATTTCCTTTAGATTTACCTTCAACTATGTAGTGCATGGGCCTGCCTAAATGCATATCAATTGAAAGTGTTTAGGGTTGACCTCCTATTGTATGGTTTTGGTAAATCTAAAGGTAAGTTGTACAAGAAATTTGTCTAATGTATGGCCTGCCTTACTCTTGCACCTTCACAATCCATTAGGCCTGATTCACACCTATGCAGGTTGTAGTTTGCATATTGCAGGTGCATTTTGCATTTTTCAATACGTGCTTTTCATCCATTGAAGTCTATGGAACCAAAAAAGCAGAAAAAAGTCCCTGGCCCTTTCCATAAAATGCACAGATGTGAACTTCATCCATAGGAAACCATGTTAAATGGACTGTAGTGTGTTTCTGCAAAACTGAAAACGCGCAAAAAAAAAATGCATAGGTGTGAACCAGGCCTTAAAGCTAAATGATGGAAGTAATAGAGAGATGGCGCCATGTTGGTGTGAATTCCAAAGCTTTGCTGCTTTCTATAGTCACCTGTGCTGATCCTTGACCTTGCTCCCCAGGACCTATTTAGAATGTGCTAAATTACTTCATATTAGCTGGTCTGTTACTGAAAATTGAGGGCTATTTTGCTTCGTTGTTGAAAAAATTCTACTTTTCAGAATTTCAAAGTGTTCACTTTTACAGAAAAAATGTAAAGGTGAACTAACACTATAGGCCCTCCCCAGACCCCTCTGTACCCCCAGGGGTGCTGTTCCCACAGAGCTGGTCCAGCGGTCCAGAGATTTGAAGTCCCCACTCGTTTCCCTCTTCTCCGTGCCTCGCTTCTGGGACAGATTAGAGCGATTCACTGTGACAGTGCTGACCAATCAGAATCGTTCTAGTCCATTGTCCTGAAGTTGCACAGAGAAGAGAGAGAAGAGCAGTGATTTCAAATCCCTGGACCCGCTGGAATGCAAAACTTTTTTAGTTTTAGCCCAGGTTCACACTGGTGTGACTTGTCATGCGATTTTAACAATTCCAAATCGCATGACAAGTCACAGCCCATTGCCGACAATGGAACCTTTTATATTACCGTGACTCATGTCACACCAATAATGAAAAAGCACTACTTTTTTTACCAACTTCATTGGGACTTGCATGGACTTCTGTTAAATGAAGTCGCAAGCCGTATTGAAATCGGCAGTGCAAATCGCACTGACGTGCATCGGTGTGAACCGGGGCTTAGAGTGGAGAGGGATCAGAACACCTATCAAGGTTTTATTGCTGTCTGTTGCACCATTTGGGAGATCCACCCTCTCTAACTGTCCTGTTTACCATTGTCACCGAGAGTGGAAGAAAATCCCAAATTTTGGGTTTCACCAGAACAGAAATAGAGGGGACACAAATTATGATGACAAGCAGGGATTTCCTCTTGCTGCCTGTTTTGGCTAAGGAACAGGAAGTGACGGAAAATCTCCCCAATGGGACACAGATGCTGAAAAAAATGTGACGGGTTATAAACCTTAATTACACTATCCAAATGAAAGAAATAAAAACTGTTTTGCCTTTTTAGTTTTATTTTATTGACAATGTTATTTATGTAGAAGTGTATGTGAAGATCTAAGGATATTGAATTGGATGGGTTTCTTCATACTTGTTTATAACTGGTTTTATTGGAGAAGACTTGTGGTTTAGTGAGAAGATGAGATTGTTTTAAAGGTGGCTGACATGACCTTGTATAGTGCTGATGATAAATACCCCTTTGTTACCCCGTTCTCTTCTTCTGATGTCCCCCTGAGAAACTTTCACCTTATTTTTGTATTGAATGCTCTTTTATAGATGTGTGTTGTGTGTGTGTTTTTTTTTTTTTTTTTTTTTTTTCATAAATGTGGATTGTATTATTTGTAGTGTTTTTTTTGTTTACAACAATAAGTTGCTTGTTTGTGCATATACTATGTGTTCACTTTCTACATATTTTAATTTTGTGAGAAAACATCAATTCAGAATTGAGTCGACTCTACATGGTATTCTAATCTCCTAAATTCTCCCAGAAATATTGTCATATTTGAGTGCTTGTGCTGTGTAATTTTAACTTTGTGTACCTTTTTATAGCTTCCCCTCTGTTCAATGTTATGTGTCCCAGTGTATGTTCTGTATAAAAAATATGTTGCTGTATACCTTATTTCAGAGCGCTGCTTGGCGCTCACGTGACCGCCCGACCACTCTTTTCCCTCCAGCTGACGTCAGTGAGGAATTCTCAGCCCCTCCTGCTGTACTTCTCAAATTGGGAGAGGAGAGTGGCGGGCAGTCACATGAGCGGCGCTCTGAAATGAGGTATACTGAATATTTCTTTTGGATTGATTTTTATTATTAATGTTTTAAACACAACATATTCCACAGAGCTGAACTGGCTTTAATGGAAACACACCTGACACAAATACACTATATTGTCAAAAGTATTGAGACACATGAACTTTAATGGCGTCTTAGTCTGTAGGGTTCAATATTGAGTTGGCCCACCCTTTGCAGCTATAACAGCTTCAACTCTTCTGGGAAGGCTGTCCACAAGGTTTAAGAGTGTCTATAGGAATGTTTGACCATTCTTCCAGAAGCGCATTTGTGAGGTCAAGCACTGATGTGGACGAGAAGGCCTGGCTTGCAGTTTCTGCTCTAATTCATCCCAAATCCGGTTATGGTCAGGACTCTGTGCAGGCTAGTCAAGTTCCTTCACCCCAAACTCGCTCATCCATGTCTTTATGGACCTTGCTTTGTGCACTGGTGCTCTGTCATGTTGGAACAGGAAGGGGCCATCCCAGCACTGTTCTCACAATGTTGGGAGCGTGAAATTGTCCAAAATGTCTTGGTATGCTGATGCCTTAAGAGTTCCCTTTACTGGAACTAAGGGGCCAAGCCCAACTCCTGAAAAACAGCCCCACACCATAATCCCCCCTCCCCACACCAAATGATTTGGACCAATTGGGTTGTAGTGCCATGTTTGCCTTGAACAAGTCAGACCTCATTATCAAAAGGTTTCTATCCACAGAACTACTCCTCGCTTGATTTTTTTTTTTTTACAGTTATCAATGACTTCGATAGACTCTAAATTCATGAAATCCTAGGAGGTCAGCAGTTTACAAGATTTTGCAGCCACCACTTTTGGTGCCAGTGAGGTCATGCAAGTTCAGATCCTAGTTCGAGCCCACCTGAGTGAGGCCGCCAGGAAGCTGTTGCTGTACTGGGCCAATCATAAACAGCCCAGACACTCCCCACCCCACAGCCGCATGTATTCACGCTATCTATCTATCTATGTATGTGTGTGTGTATGTATGTATGTATGTGTGTGTATATGTGTGTGTAATATATATATATATATAATATATAATATATTTGCGGCTGAAGGAAGGGGAATGCCCAGGCCGCTTATGATTGGCCCAGTACAGTGACCGATTCCTAGTTCGAGCTCACATGAGTGAGGTCACCAGGATCTGAACTTGCCTGACCTCACTGGCACCAGAAGTAGTGGCTGCAAAGTCTTGGAAACTGCTGATCTCCTAGGGTTTTCATGCATTTAGAGTCTAATGACTTCACCGAAAACTATTAAAAAAAAAAAAAAATCAAGCGAAAAGTAGTTCTGTGGATAGAAACCTTTGATAATGAGGTCTGACTTGTTCGAGGCGAACATGGCACTACAACCTAATTGCAGGCATAGGATGGGCTAGAGCTCTCTTCACTCACAGTGACTGACAAGCTATCTCCAATCCACACATAAAAGTCCTCCTATGTAAGGTGAAGTCAGCAACCAGGTGAGTACTGATGATAAAATCAAACTTTATTTAATCCAAAGGAGTACATACGTTGCAAAATAGAGCCAACACTGACATGTTTCACCCACAAGGGCTTTAAAATGTAAGTAAACCCTCCTATTGTTTTCAACCAAGGAAGCTGCCATCTGTGCCTCTGTTTATTCTACAACTTCCATGATGATGCACATGTGATCAGTTATGACACCAGCCATTGGATGGTTTGACAGTTTGAGAGCACAACCAATGGGAGTGTTATGCTGGAAATGAAACTGTTTTATGGATGGGTTTATTTCTGCATTTAACTATAGCTCGTGATTAAAGGGGTTGTAAAGTCACAAGGTTTTTTTATCTTAATGCATTCTATGCATTAAGATAATAAGCCTTCTGTGTTCAGCGGCTCTCCCCTAATAACTTACCTGAGCCCCATCTCTGTCCAGCGATGTCCACGAGTGTTTCGGCCGGCTGGGAGTCTCCCTCCTGATTGGCTGAGACACCGCAGAAGCGCCATTGGCTCCCACTGCTGTCAAAGTTAGTTTGCCATTCAGGAGAGAGAGAGGGGGCATGGCAGAAACACAGCTCTGTGCCTGAATAGACTCCCGGGGCTGCTGCTTGGCTTGGGTGTCCCCATAGCAAGCTGCTTGCTGTGGGGACACTTGACAGGAGGGAGGGGCCAGGATCACAGAAGAGGAGAATCCAGGCTGCTGTGTGCAAAACCATTGCAACAGAACAGGTAAGTATGACATGTTTGTTATTTTCATAGAAAAAAAAAAGGAAGACTTCAGTATCACTTTAGGGCCCTTGTGGGCTGATACATGTCAGTGTTGGCTCTGTTTTGTAACGTATGTACTCCTTTTGGATTGAATAAAGATTTATTTTTCTTCCTTTTTTTTTTTTTTTTTTTGTTCAAATTTTTTATTTATAAGATGGCAGTTTCCAACAATGTAAAACATTACAGTAAAACCAGATATAGGGGTTTGTTTACTAAAGGCAAATCCACTTTGCACTACAAGTGCACTTGGAAATGCAGTTGCTGTAGATCTGAGGGGGACATGCAAGGAAAATAAAAAACAGCATTTTTGCTTGCACATGATTGGATGATAAAATCAGCAGAGCTTCCCCTCATTTCAAATCTTCCACTCAGATCTACAGTGACTGCACTTGCAAGTGCACTTAGTGCAAAGTGGACTTGCCTTTAGTAAATCAACTCCACTGTATACTCCAAGTACAATGGATAGTAGTAAACTGCCCTGGTGTGGGTGCACACAATTATAGATGGCTATCGTAAAATCCCCGAAGGCTGGGGGCTCAGGAAAACAACACCAGGCTGAGGGCCTCACAGTGATTGTGGACAGTGAAGGACACTGCTTTACCATTTGTTCTCTTTTTATAGAACCAGAAAGGAAAAAAAGGGGGGGGGGAGCAGGAAAAGGGGGGGTGAGGGGAATAAAGGAGGGGATGGAGGTGGAAAGATGGAATAAAGATTGATTTTATCGATACTCACCTGGTTGCCAACTTAGCTTACATTAGAGGATGTTTTAAAACCCTTTCATACAGCCTATATCATATTATCTATGGTAAGTTATGCGTTCTTTTTGATCTTTGCTCTCAGACCGGTATCAGTTATCTGTTATTGCTTTGTGTGGCATTCTATGATCCATGATTGGTTTTGTACCTGGAATGCCACGTTGTATGTTTATAACACGCTCCCAGAATCTTTACTTCTAAACCTTGCCCAAATTGTGCCATGTATGTACCTCCTCCGGTGTGTTGTAGAAGTCATAGGCACACGGTAACAGGCTTTAAACGATGCCTGCCGTAATCGGTTTGATTTGCACTTTCAGCCTTAATACAGAGCTTACCTGACTGCTAAGTATTTTAGGCAAGTCATCATTGCTTAAGTAAACAACATTTGCTAAGTAAACATTGCTTGTTTCTACAAAGTAGAGGGGAATGTTTATTTTTTTTCAAGCCTTTTCTTTTCACAGTCTCTGAGCGGCTCCAGATTTTCTCCTCTTACATTAATCCTTCTGTTTCCTCTACATCTTCTCCCCAATACATAAACTCTGCCTTTTGCTGGCCTGTGTTTATTTTTGCTCCCCCCCCCCCCCCCCATCTCTCCCCTTTTACTTGCATGTGCAAAGTCATAAATCACACAGTGGATATGCTGTCTGTGAAAGGTTATGTAACTTGGTGGCTTTATCCGTGCTGAGCTTCTTCCTCGGTGACATTCTGCCCCCAATAATAAAGGAAGACTACTGTTGTCAACAAGATCCAGAGAAGTCATGTTTATATAGGATGACTCTCATACTCGCACTACTAAGGCAGAATCTGTGGTCTTTGGCGTTTACGTATCTGTAAATAGTTTATTATAGTCAAATATTTTTCTATGAGGCAGCCAATACATAGGAAATCTATTCTTCTTCAGCAATAACACTGCACTATAATAAATAAAAACATTGTGATCTGCTGCCCGCAGTGCCATGCCTCCATCCAGATACATATCAAAACAAAAATAAAGAATTTTTGCCATGGGACTTTAAATGAGGCATAATACATAGATCATAAAATATCAATTTATTGGATAGGACTTGACACACATAAAAGTTGTTTGAAATAGCAAGCCGGTTAATAACATACATTACAGTATGAATTACATTCAGTAGAAAATATGCATCAAGCTGATCTACTTCTCCCTATACAAGTTTGACACAGCCAGGTTGTTTGAATTACAATACAAAGGAGGACATCCTTCAACAACATGTTTCGTCAATATATTTCACTTCTTCAGGCGTGGATGCCTAACAATTTGTAAACTGAAAAACTGATAAATAAATTTTATTGTAACGCTCCCTAAAGATACGGGGAGTACAGATGCTATAGATGTATATGTCCTAAATGAAAAGGGACTTGCAAATCAGCTTTTCTACACCCCTAATTTTGCTTCATTATCATTTTTCTTTTTTTTTCTTATGACTGAGAAGATGACAATCATAGTGCAGTATTATTAAAACAAAAGCGAAGAATATTTTTCCATGGGATTTTAACTGAGGCATGATACATAGAAATTATCTATCTAATAAATTGATATTTTATTGACACATACATATAAAAGTTGTTTGAAACAGCAAGCCGGTTAATAACATACATTACAGTATGAATTACATTTAGTATAAAATATGCATCAAGCTGATCTACTTTCTCCCTATACAAGTTTGACACAGCCAGGTTGTTTGAATTACAATACAAAGGAGGACATCTTCTAACTCAATGCATTTTGTCAATATATTTCACTTCTTCAGGAGTGGATGCCAAATAACATGTGATCTGTAAACTGAAAAATGGATACATAAATTTTATTGTAACAATCCCTAAAGATACGGGGGGTATAGATGCTATACATGTCCTAAATGAAAAAGGACTTAAAAATTATTATTATTATACAGGATTTATATAGTGCAACAGTTTCACAGCACTTTACAAATTTGCTTGAAGCTTGATCTGGAATAACATCTCTCATAATGGTGACCACTGCTTAATTTTATCCCTATAGTGGGGTCACCAGTATTGTATTTGTAAAGTGAAATCATATCCCCTCTCAAGCATCTCTTCTCCAGAGAGAGTAAGTTCAGTGTCCTTTTTCATTTAGGACATATACATCTATAGCATCTGTACTCCCTGTATCTTTAGGGAGTGTTACAATAAAATGTATGTATCTGTTTCTCAGTTTACAGATCACATGTTTGGCATCCACTCCTGAAGAAGTGAAATATATAAATGAAATGCGTCAAGTTATAGGATGGTCTCCTTTGTAATTCAAATAATATGGCTGTATCAAACTTGTATAGGGAGAAGTAGATGCATATTTTATACTGTATGTAATTTATATTGTAATGTATGTTATTAACCGGCTTAATATTTCAAACAACTTTTATATTTATGTGTCAATTTTTTATATCTAATAAATTTATATAATTTTTTTTATCTATGTATCATGCCTTATTTAAAGTCCCACGGGCAAATGTTCTTCGTTTTTATTTCAATAACACTGCACAATGATTGTCATCTTCTCAGTCATAATACATATGAAGTCTGCTCTTCTTCATCAATAACACAGCACTATGATTGTCATCTTCTCAGAAGTCATAATCGCTGTATTTGAATTAGTCACAAAAGTTTCCCTTTAAGTAATATATAAACTATATCAAGCAAGCATGTAAAGAACAGAGGAAATTCTTACTTTTCTGCTGCCCACACCTCTGAACTCAGCTCCTTCTTTAGAAATGGTCCCATGAACTCCGCTGGGAAACCAACACTTTCGGGAGTGTTGTTCTTTGTGGTTCCCCACAGTTCTTAAAGAGGAGCTCCAGCCCCAAATAATTAAAAGTCAGCAGCTACAAATATTGTAGCTGCTGACTTTTAATATAAGGATAATTACCTGCCCCTGGATCCAGCGATGTCCTCACCTGAGCCGATTCTTCAATCGGCTTTGGTTGCAGGCATCGGCATCTTCATTAAGGTATACTGACTGTGAAGCCATGTGACTTTACAGCACGCTTCCAACTGCGCATGCACGAGTTGCGCTGTGCTTTGTGATTGGTCCCGCATTCTTCTGGGACCTGTGATGTGTCCTAGAAGGCTGTGGGGGAAGGACGGGGGGCCGAACTTCTGTTTAGATCACCACATCGATCTGACCGGAAGTGAGGGAGTGGGTACCTGTCAAAATCAAATGTACCTAATGTAAAGGGGGGGGGGGGGGGGGAGAGAGTGCAACTTCCCCTTTTGGGTGAAGTTCTGCTTTAAGTGGTTCCTCCTCCTGACCTCCATGTCACAGCAGGAAACAGCAGTGCAGGCAGCAGGAAGGGTAATTGTTTTCTCAGTTCTCAACAGGTACCTGTATGTACTCTGTGTTTGCTTGAGATAGTTTACAAATGTGTGATATAATTACAAGAGCTTTACAGCAGTATTAAACTCAAAAGTAAACATTTTAATGTATTGCAGCTTACCAGTTCTTAGATGTAATGACTGTATTAAGCCCCTTTCACACTGGGGCGGTAGGGGGCGTCGGCTGTAAAACAGCTATTTTTAGCGCTGTTTTACCGCGGTATTCGGCCGCTAGCGGTGCGGTTTTAACCCCCCGCTGGCGGCCGAAAAAGGGTTAAAACCCCTCGTATAGCGCAGCTATAGCCGCGGTATAGCCGCACTGTCCCATTGATTTCAATGGGAAGGAGTGGTTTAGGAGCGGTGAATACACTGCTCCTTCACCGCTCCAAAGATGCGGCTTGCAGGAGATTTTTTCTTCTCCTGCCAGCGCACCGCTTCAGTGGGAAAGCCCTCTGGCTTTCACACTGAACAAACAGCGGAGGCTGTTTAGGGGCGGTTTTCAGACGCTTTTTTTAGCGCAATAACGCCTGCAAACTGCCCCAGTGTGAAAGGGGCCTTAGTTTCCTTTTTAAGGCTGGCCATAGATGGTTCAAATCTCGGCCGATTCAGCAGGAAACAGCTGAGATTCAAACAGTGTGTGGACAGGCTGAATGTACCAAGTTGGTCGATCGATCAACTTGTTTACAACAAGCCTGCAGAATTTACTTGAGATTATCGCTAGTTCCTGCTAGCAGTAATCGCTGTCTTCTCCCATCGGGGATGACTTCCAAGGCCTCCCACCGGGAGAATACAATGCCTCAGCAGGAGGGATTCCTCTGTCAGCACTGTCTGTTTTGGTGGGGGAATCATGCAAATTTCACACAGTCTATGCTGTCTAAAGCCTCATACACATGATCGGATTGTTGGCCAACAAAGTGTCAGACTTTTGTCCCCTGAACTTTACTTGCATACTAACGGTACACAATTGTCAGCCAACAAATGCGAACGTAGTGACATACTACGTGGAATTTCAGCTCTTGAGCACCACCCTTTGGGCACCTTCTGCTAATGTCGTGTTTGGTGAGCATTGATTCCGAGCATGTGTGTTTTGTACTTTGGACTTTTGTGTGACGGACTTATGTACACACGATAGGAAAATCTGATAACAGACCGTTGTCCGCCGAAAATTTACTAGCCTGCCAGCCAACATTTGTTGGCAGAAAGTTAGATTTTAGGCAAATAGTCTGTCATCGCACAATTCCCTGCCGAAAATCCGATGGTGCGTGTGTGTACAAGGCTTAAGGCTTTCTTTCTTCTTCTGTTTTCATCTGGTAATCCAGCCAGCAAGTCTGTTTTTCACAGCACGACCTCTCCAGCAGAATCAGTTTACATGGATTAGACAGACCACTTAATACTGACAGGGGTGATTTAAAATGATCAGATTTTATTCATTCATGTAAAAAAGGGAAAACATTGCTTGCTATAACTGATTATAATGTATTAGCTGGAGTTTGGCTTCAATTTATTAGTGCATCCAAATCTGCTAATACATTTAACACTACTTGGAGAGCAGACAGGCAGAACTCACAATATCAGAGGAGGCTTTTCAAGCTTATATTGGATTGACAAGAATAACTATTATTTGTATTGCTATTACAATGCTGATGTTCTAAAATGAAAGCATTGTGCGTTTAGATCTCTTTTCAGTCTTCAGTCATTATGCTGTGAACATTGGGGATGAATCACTCCATAGTGCCTGCAGGTGCATTTAGTGAGAGCTTCCAATTGTTGAAAGTCATTGGTGGAACATCTCTTGGTGACCAAATGCTTTTGTGCAGAAATAAAGGTCCACTGCTGCGTTCCCCAGTAGAGTGCTGTAAATTTACCCAATTTGCCTTTCACCACACTGTAAATGTTTAACGGAGTTATGGCAACATTGCTGCAATTGGCTTCATGCTGCAGAGCAAGTGGAATTAAATTGTATTGCACTTGTTTCTGGACTACCAAAGCTTACAAATCATGGAAGCACTGCGCGATTTGAAAGCTGCCCGATCAGTGTGATTTGGATATCCGATTGTATAACAGTTTGCGGCTTTGTTTACCGGAAGTCATTGTAAGTCGCAATGAAAAAAGGAGTGCAGAAACCTTTTTCAAAGTCGCAGCGACTTTGAGTCGCCATAATTTGACCGATTCCGTTGCCGGTAGTGGGGTGTGGCTTGTCGTGTGATTTTTGATCTGTCAAATCGCATGACAAATCACACTGGTGTGAACCAGGGTTTTGCACTTCTTAGTTGCTGGATTAGTAGCTGCAGTTTTGGGCATGGTTTGGTATCTTTATGTTGCTTTGGACTCCAGAGTAGTTCCTCCCATATTTCTATTGTGTATCTGGTCCTTTGCACATGTCTGTCTCTTGCTATGAAAGTGCTTGGTTATCTGAAGTGCTTTCAGTTCGAGATAGCGGAGATATTTGAACTATTGGAAACACCAATAAACTGACTCATAGTGTTGAAAAGTAAGTACTTGGTACTGGAGATTCGGGAGCTGCATTCCTTTCTATTGTCAGTGATCCCTCCTACATAAGGAAGTTCTCCTATTTATTTCATACTCATAACATAACATACTGTATGCGGCCCGGCCTGGGATGGCGTATGCGGCCTGGGATGGCATATGCAGCCCGGCCTGGGATACTGCCTGGAATAGTGTATGCGGCCCGGGCCTGGAAGGAGATCTGCTGAGATTGTTTAGTACAGCTTCTTTGTTTACTCTGCCCAGACCTGTAGGAATAGAGGGGTCATTGGCAAAGCTTGATGCTCTTAATGTACTCATTAAAAGTGTTTGAACATCTAGCTGTGTTTTCTTGGCCGGCTCTAGAGTTGCCGTTCTGTTGTCTATTTTTATTTTAAATTGCAGACATTAGAAAAACATCGAGTTGGGAGCTGTAACCACTCGGTTTTGTTTCTATGCTTCAAGTAGTTCTCCTTTTGTATTCTATTCACTCTTTTACAGCAGTCAATGATTAGGAGAAATTGGCCTTCTCTGCTCTCTCTCCTGCAGTAATTAAAGAGCCTTTTGTTTTGTTTTTTGTTTTTTGTTTTTAAGGGGGATTGTGAAACACAAAAGCGTCTGAAAGACAGGAGCATATTATTCTTTATTGAGTGTCTTGTACTGTCAGAGAAAAAAAAATGTAAATAATAGACTGCAATAATAACTTCCACTTGTGCCGTGTTGATCATCCATCTCTTTATTTCAAAGAATGCTGCCTCTTTAACACCTTTCGTTGTCACATTGCTTTCCATCATCCGCCACTTATCGCATACAATTCTCATTGTGCATCTGACTGAAGTCATGGAGAGTGTCAGTACAAGTCACATCTATGTTGTGGCATAGATATCTTTCTTCTCTGACCATCATTGCCCTTCATTATCTAGTATTGTGGAAGAGCTATCTCTATTGACCCATATCCACCAATCAAACCCTGTAACCAAAAAATGACAGTTGGGCCAGTGCAGGATGTTTTTAGCAGTTTGTTCTAGCATTCTTCACATCTTTTCCATCAATAGCGCTGTATACACAAAAATCACATCTGTTAGCCATATTATTCCTTAGAAGCCATATAATGGGAGATCATAGTATTGTTTAAAGTGATATTAAAACTTCGTTTTTTTTTTTTGTTTTTGTTTCTTGCATAAAATAATAAACAAGTTTATACTCGCCTGCTCTGTGCAATGGTTTTGCACAGAACAGCCCTGATCCTCCTCTTCTGGGATCACCCGCCAGAACTCCTGGCTTCTCCTCTTCTGCAAGTGCCCCCATAGGAAGCCATTGACGCAGACAGGGCTGCATGGCCCCTCACCTCACTCCCTCATCACAGATTTTGATTGACAGCAGGGGGAGTGAATGGCTCCTGCTGCTTTCAATCTGCCCAGTGAGGAGGGGCAAAGTTGGGAGAGTCGCTGCTATCATGCCCATTGCAGGATCAGGTAGGTAAGAATAAGGGGGATCAGAGGGGGGTTTGTGACACAGGGTTTTTTTTTTTGTTTTTTTTTTTAACTTTTAATGCATAGGCTTTTGGGTGGTGCTCCACTTGTTTGCTTTCTCCACTCCCCCTGCCACATTTTGGCATCTTTCAGGGGGAAGGAGGGGAGTGGATACCTGTCAAAACCAGGTACCCGCTCCCACTTAAGGGTAAGGTCTCCACAATCGTTTTGCAGTGATTGATCTACGTAATTTCCGGCCTCTCCTCCCCCACCCCTGCCTTCTGGGAGACACACAGGTCCCAGAAGACAGCAGGATCATTCGCAGGGCAACTCATGCATGCGCAGCAGGAAGCAGGCTGTGAAGCCACAAGGCCTTACTTCCTGTTTCCCTTAGTGAAGATGCCGGCGCCTGCACCTGAAGCCGATGGACGGATCTGCTTGGGGTGCCGACATCGCGGGCTCCCTGGACAGTTAAGTGTGGTGCTGACTTCTAATATTTTTTCCCCCCGGGCTGGAAACTCCTCTTTAGGCTGTGTTCACACTGGAGAATGCAGCGGCTCACTGCAGGAGTCTGGTGCATCTCCATTCACTGTTTCAGGTCCGATTTCAGCCCAGCCTTAAGGTAGAAAAAAACTTTAGGCTTTAGAACCACTATGTTAAACGTTTTTATGTGCTGTCATATTTCAGTAAGAAATCATTGAACATAAACAGTGTTGAATATTAGAAAATATCTCTCATTTATCATAAAATAATTAATTAAAAAAATGTGTCTTCAAGTAGAACTAAACCCTCCTATTCTCTCGCAGCTGAAGACTGCGCCAGTCTAGCCTCTATTGAGAGAGAGATATATATATATATATATATATATATATATATATATATATATATATATATATATATTCTCTCTATCTCATGTACATCTCATAAAGTTAGAATATCGTCAGAAAGTTACTTTTATTTCAGTAATTTAATTTAAAAAAAACCTCATTTTATATTTCCTTCTTTTCATTTTATGGCTTACAGCTAGTGAAAACCCAAATTTCAGTATTTCAGAAAATTCAAATATTATTTAAGACCAATAGAAAAAAGGGATTTTTAATATAGAAATGTTGGCTTACTGAAAAGCATGTCCAGTATAGTATGCACTCAATACTTGGTCGGGGCTCCTTTTGCATGAATTACTGCATCAATGCGGCGTGGCATAGAGGCGATCAGCTTGTGGCACTGCTGAGGTGTTATGGAAGCCCAGGTTTCTTTGACAGTGGCTTTCAGTGTATCTGCATTGTTGGGTCTGTTGTCTCAAATCTTCCACTTGACAATACCCCACAAATTCTCTATGGGGTTTAGGTCAGTCGAGTTTGCTGGCCAATCAAGCACAGGGATGCCATGATCAATAAACCAGGTATTGGTACTTTTGGCAGTGTGGGCAGGTGTCAAGTCCTGCTAGAAAAGGAAATCCGTATCTCCATAAAGCTGGTCAGCAGAGGGGAAGCATGAAGTGCTCTAGAATTTCCTGGTAGAGGGCTGTGCTGACTTTGGACTTGAGAAAACACAGTGGACCAACACCAGCAGATGACATGGCTCCCCAAATCATTACGGACTGTGAAAAATTTAGCATTTCACTTGGTACTCAAGGTCCCAGAGTCTGGAGGAAGAGTGGAGAGGCACAAAATCCAAGTTACATGAGGTTCAGTGTGAAGTTTCCACAGTCCGTGATGATTTGGGGAGCCATGTCAAATGCTGGTGTTGGTCCACTGTGTTTTATCAAGTCCAAAGTCAACGCAGCCCTCTACCAGGAAATTCTAAATTCTAGATGGCATTCTAATTTTATAAGGTGTGTGTGTGTATATAATATGATGTGACTTCTTGGTACTGCATGATTTCAGTGCAAGGCTGCTTGCTATATAGTTAAAAAATTTTTGAAGACCGCTCATATTCTGAACAATTTCCAGCTGTAAAGAGACTGACTGACTGTCCTTGAATGGCTGAACATTGTGACACCATATGGAATAAAATCCCCCCATATCAATATTATCTCAGTGATCTTCAATACTTAAACTTTCTAATATTTCCATGTATTTCTACAATGACTGCTCATGATTTCATAAGTCTACCATTGCTAAAGAAGACCGTAGACGTGAATGTCTGCAATAAACTAGCAGATAATACTATTGAGCTTTTTTACAAACAATTATCTGCAATTTCAAGCTTTCTGAGCAAAAGCGTTTTATTAAAACCTACTTATTAATTAATTCCTGTTGTATGTCAGCCTCTGTGCTTTATTTTAAAATGTAAAAAAAACTGGTTAATCCCTGCAAGCATGCAGTATTCTGTACCCCCCCCCCCCCCAGATTACTTTGCTCGCTGCGTGCTCTCCAGTGATTGGGTGCCTGAAGCTGTTGCTGGTAGTTGTTATGCCGTCAAAGCGATGTGAAATACACTAGTGGTGTTTATTGGCTGTGTAAATATGCTGAAAAGTGACCGTGGAAAGATGTATGTATCCCTTGACAAAGGTTAATTTCCATAAAATAGACAGGAGCATGGGAAGGAATTATGAGGTGCTATAAGGGAATGTTAAGCTTTTTTTTTTTATGTTCACTATTGTTAGATACAATCATGGGGAAAAAAAGGAAACATTTTATTGTTCATCTTTTTGAAAAGTAGGTCATGCACTGGAATCTATTATAAAAGTACAGCCAGTGCAATCCAGAAATGCATTGACAATGTAATTTTTTTTCTCATTTGTTTGAACTGGAATTACCTGTTATGTATTGGTCTTCTGGTTCTAGAAGGAGCACGGTAGGGCAGACATTTTTTGCCAATGATCAAGCAGCACTTTTGAATACTTTATGCAGATTTTTTCAACAAAATACTAACCATATTAGTATTTAATAGCAAAGATTAGAATGAAGATATCCTTGAAGTAGTTCTGTGACTTAACATCTACATGCAACCTTTTTTTTTAAATATATAAATGAGGTGATTGTAGCTGTATTAGTACACTTGCAGCAAGAACAATTTGAGCACTGTCTGTGATCCACATTTTCAGGACAAGGTTTTGGGGCGTACCCCCTTCTTCGAGGCCCAAGCAATAAAGTTTTAGCAGAAAAAAAAATCTTACATGCACAACAATGATAATAAAACTTGTATAGTTCGTGAGATCAGAAAAGGAGACTAGCAGGAAGAGTAACATTCAAAGAGGTGGGGAGGTGTGGATAGATAGTGATTTCGAAAACTGAGGTCCACATTTAGTCTATTATCGTTTTTTGTCAAAAAGAATTATCCTTCTCACTTCAAAGGTTTCCTTTCCTGAGTAGTTTTGAAGTTCTCTTTAGGAACTTTATGACTTCCATAGTGTGGTCTGGTTGTGAAAAGTGTTTGTATCTTCCTTATGTTCCTTAATGGTGGGTCTGTGTAAATGCATTCTTGTTTGTAATTTCTGTCCTGTTTCACCAATGTAAAACCCTTTTGTTGAATTTGTTTGAATCGGATGAGGCACACTACATTACTGGAGGTACAGCTGTATGATCCTACATATTGAAGATCCCATTTTACACTTTTAACCCCTTCCCGCCAACCGTACGCAGATGTGCAGCCTTGGCTTTTGGGGGTTATACCGGGATGATGCCTGCAGCTGCAGGCATCATCCCGGTACTGTTTTTAAGAGCCGGCGATCGGCTTTCTAGGGATAACAATCGATGCGGCTAAAAGCCGCTCGGCCTTTTACAGTGTTTGTTTAACTTTAAACACCAAATGTCAAATAGGCTGTCATGAAGGGGTTAAAAGTGTGACACTTTTTAATGGATTGATTTGGTTGCAGTTTGCATTGGTTTTTGTTGCAAGGTTTGGTTCCTTTTATTTATAACTCCAATAATCAAAATTAAGCTTCCTGCTGATTAGTTTAAGTCTGAGGTTTGGTGGTGCCTGAAAGCTAGAAATTGGGGTTGTTGGAATATTTCCTTCAGCATTTTATCATCTGTTACGATGGGTTGCAAATCTTAAATTATCTTTCTTAATTCTTCTAGTTCTGGATTGTATGTAGTTACTAGAGGTATATTGTTATTTGTTTTTTTTTTTTCTGTTTTGCATTGTAGATTTTCTCTTTGGGTTTTCAGGACTGTGTTTTATGCGTGTATTGATGATTTTGTCCTTGTAACCTTTGTTATGGAAGAAGCCTGCTAGTATTTGTAGATGTTTATTTCTGTCTTCTGGGTCTGAGCTTATTTGATGGTATTTTATGGCCTGACTGTGAATGATGGCCCATTTGGTGTGCTAGGGGTAGAACCTAGAACTGCGGAGATATTTCCATCTGTGAGTGGGTTCTATGTATATTGAGGCGTGCAGCTTGTCATCCCTGATGGGTACTGTGGTGTCTAAGAAACTGACATGTGTTCATGTGAATAGTCCATTTTTAGTTTGATGGGTGAAATGTGTGATCAATGAGTCCCCAATTTCTAGATTATCACTGAAGCTGGAAATCACTATAGTAGACATTGCTACCACAGTGATTTCCGCTAGCTTCCAGGTCCCTTGTCGAGTGGGTGCATTGTAAACTCGCAAGGTCATTTCCTGGGTGCCATTCAGGGAACACTTTTTTTTTTTCTTCAATGAATGCAAAGAGTTCTCTGATTGGGGTGGAGAGGTGGGGCAGTGACATCACAATCTCCACCTGATCCAATCAGAGAACAATTTGCATTCATTGAGAAAATGCAAAGTGTTCTCTAAATGACCTTGCAGTGCCTACTACAGTGGTTTTCAGCTTTCACAGGGGTCAGCCAGGTATGACACATACAGTACATACCTAAATGTAAAAATTGCCATACCTAAACTTTCACGTGTTTTTTTTTTTTTTTATTTATTTATTTATTTATAACAAACATGTCATACTTACCTCCACTGTGCAGTTCGTTTTGCACAGATTGGCCCCGAACACTGACTTCTGGGGTCCCTCGGCGGCTCCTTATCAGATAACCCCCTAGGAGAAGCGTTCTCCCAGGCTGGTTATCCTTGGGGAAACGCTCCCGAGTCCAGCATTTGCGTCCATAGACATGAATGCCGGACTCGCCCCGCCCCCAGCACCCACGTCATTGGATTTGATTGACAGCAGCGAGAGCCAATGGCTGCGCTGCTATCAATCTAGCCAATCAAGAGCCGAGAACCCCGGGCAAAGGAAGATCGTGTCTCCGCCAGGTGAAGTTCCAGGGCTCTGGTGTGTAAAACGGGGGGGGGTGGGGGGGCGGGGGGGTCCGGTGACTGCCAGGGGTTTTTTCACCTTAAACCCTCCTCCTGCCCAGACCAATTTTCATCTTTCAGCACTCTCACTCTCTGAACGACAATTGCATGGTCATACCACACTGTACCCAAATGAAATTTTTATCATTTTTTTCCCACAAATAGAGCTTTCTTTTGGTGGTATTTGATCACCTCTGGGTTTTTATTTTTGTTAAAAAAAAATAAAAAAAGGCAGATTTTTTTAAATTTAAAAAATACAAAACCGTTTTATATTTTGTTAATACATTTTACAAATGGGTAATTTTTCTCCTTCATTGATGTATGCTGATGAGGCGGCACTGATGAGGCGGCACTGATGGGTGGCATTGATAGGCACTAATATCTGGCACTGGGCACTGATGGGTGGCAGTGATGGGCACTGATCAGTGCCACATACCAGTGCCGATTGGCACCACTGGTGGGCATTGATTTGTGGCACTGATTGGTGGGCACTGATTGCTGGCATTGGCAGGTGGTTCTGGTGGGTACAGAGGCTCTTCCTCTTCGGGACCGATGTCCCTGCAAACAAAAGCTGGCAATCGGCTTTTTTTTCTTCTCATGTCCAGCGTGAGAAAAAAAAAAAAAGATTACTGAGCCCCTGTTTACATCACGTGATCAGCTGTCATTGACTGACAGCTGATCACATGTTAAGGGGCCGGGATCGGCCCCTTACTCGGATCTGTGATCACCTGAGTCTCATTGACTCGGGTGATCACAGCACGTGCCGCGCGCCCCCTCCAGGGGGCCGTGGCCAGCTTTGAAAGGGGAGGATGTCAATAGACGGCCTCCCGGCAAAGCAGATCCGCACTGTAGCCGTCATTCGGCTATAGCGCGGCTCTGAACAGGTTAAGGTGAAAAAACACAAGGGTTTACAACCCCTTTAAAGCAAGATATGGGGTCACCCATTGCTTGGGATTGACCTTAGATGAGCTCTGTGATTGCGGGAAGGAGCAGCATCTGTGTATTTCTGAGGCTAAAGCTGCATTGCCACTTAGCATATATTCCCTAAAGGAAGAGATGAAAGTGGTAAAGCCCTGCAGGAGAAAAAAGAAAAATACATCATGTGTTAATGTCATATTCTCATGAGATCACCAAGCAATGTTACTTTTGCTGCTGTTACTGTGGCTTCTTCTACTGTCACCTTTGCTTTATATCTTCTGTAGACCTCATATATACAAGGACTCAGAGGAGTTGCAATTAATGCACACGCGGCAGTCGTATGTGTCCTAGGATCTCTGGTGGGGTTTCCGAAAGGAAGGCATCTTTGTTACTTTTATGTCCCCCCCCCTTCAAATTAGAACATGTCATGAATGCATTTAATAGTGTTAACCTGTGTACGTAAATGTCACACTAAAGCATTAGCTTTATGAAACCAAGTGTACAGTATCTCACAAAAGTGAGTACACCCCTCACATTTTTGGAAATATTTTATTATATCTTTTCATGTGACAACACTGAAGAAATTACACTTTGTACAATGTAAAGTAGTGAGTGTACAGCTTGTATAACAATGTAAATTTGCTGTCCCCTCAAAATAACTCAACACAGCCATTAATGTCTAAACTGCTACCAACAAAAGTGAATACATCCCTAAGTGAAAATGTCCAAATTGGGTCCAAAGTGTCAATGTTTTGTGTGGCCACCATTATTTTCCAGCACTGCCTTAATTAACCCTCTTGGGCATGGAGTTCACCAGAGCTTCACAGGTGGAGTCCTCTTCCACTCCTCCATGACGACATCACGCGAGAATCGTGAGAGAATCCTGATCTTTATTCTAAGCAAAAAAATCGTGATTCTCATTTTGGCCAGAATCGTGCAGCTCTAATACTGTATATTAAACATAGTCATGATGCTTTAAGTGCTGGCATGGTACAAAGGAAAAAAATCTGTTCGCTGACTCAAACCCAAAGCGAGATCAGAGCTAACTTTCAAGCCCCATATGATGAATCCAAAATGACACCTTAATTAACAGGCAGATTTAAAACCTGATGAGCCATTGCAGCACTGCAACTTTTTTGCATACACCATATTCATTATGTTCAGCAGAAATTATTAATCTCTCTTGACATTGTCTGGTGAGTCACCGTGATCTAAAATCGAATAAACTCAGTGTTAAGTCGTGTTTGATCTTGTGCGCCACTTTAAAGTGCTAAATGTGCTCTGGGTGGCCATGAACAGCAGGGAATCACATTTTCCAGCAATGTCGCCTGAAAAAAAGGGGAAATCAATTTTCATGAGCAACAAAATCTACACATTATAGGGGTTCACAATCCCCATTAGATGTATTTCTGTGCTGTCTATGTTTAGAGTCAGATACCTTATTCCTTTTTTTTTCTTTTTTTTTTTTTTTTTTGATTAAGTAGCCTTGTACTCATGTAGCTGTGCATTTGAAAATGATTTCTTTTTATCTATGGGAAGATCTGAATAACCTGGGGCCAGCCACAAATGAGAAGTTAAGAGTAACAGCTTGAGGCTTTCTGAATGCTCACAGATGTTCAGTGCTGGCGTGTGTTTATAGTGACGAGAGAGCTGCAGACCTGCTACACCTTTCTCTAGGTATGTGATGTGTGCCTACAGATCAAATACTGATCATACACAGCTCAGAATTAGAGCAGAGGGGTGGCCCTGTTGGCACCACCTGGATACAGTCACTATTTGGGTATTCATGAAACTGTTATAGTGGCTTGCAGACAATAGCTAGCAATGGAGTCTCCTCCGTCCACACTGTTGTTTAGTGTAGATAGAGAATTCTTTTTGATTTTTCTTGTGTATGGTATCCCATACGTTAGACGTTTTTTTTTTTTTTTTTTCCAACCCTTGTATGTAAGTGTGGAGGTCATGCACACATTTAAAGAGGAAGTAAACCCTGGTGGGTCTTACTTCCTCTTTAGTTCCCTGCAAAGGTAAAGCATGATGGGCTACTATGCATCGCTTAGTAGCCCATTATGTGTCACTTACCTGAAACCGAAGCCCACAATGTCACTGTTGTCCCCACTAGCAGGGAGCGTCCATCTTCGCCCCTCTTCCTTCCGGAGCCGCAAACTCGGGATCTGTAATTGGCCGTAGTCACGTGATGTCACGTCACGCCAGTCCCGGCATGACCCCTATTAGAAACGTCACGATGTGCCCTTTCTAAAGTGCACATGCGTCGATGTCATCGGCGCTCGGGTCTTTCGTAATTATCTCCTAAACCGTGGAGGTTTAGGAGATATTTCAAGCACCTACAGGTAAACCTTAATATAGGCTTACCTGTAGGTAAAAGTGGGTGTACAGGGTGTACAACCACTTTTAAGAGGCTGCCCAAAGCAAATATTTCATTATTTTGGAGAACCTCTCAGGGTCTGCCCCTCTCCTTGCCCATTATGGGGATTCCCACTCTCCTACACATAAAGGTGGAATATACTCTACACCTATGCACATTATTGTGTTCATAAACATGTTAGGTCAACCCATTCACTTTGAATTGGCCCTCAGCACATGAAAAAAGTTACCTGCATTTCCTTTAGGCAACAAAAGCACACCACAATATATAGTACAATCGTACAAGTATTGCGGTGTGTTGCTGTTTAGTGTATATGTGCTTTGGGGTGTCCTTTAGAATGAACGGCAGTGCACCTATACTGGTCATTGTGGTGAACATGCATATGTGTGAAGGGAGCCCTGGGGCTGTAGGATTGCGCCACTCTGGATGGCCACGACGTGAACCACTGTGGATGGCACCCTTGCCTCTGACTTTACTCCCATATTCTTGAGTATCTATATTCTTCTTTTATGTATTTTTGATGGGTCTTTTCTCAACTTGGAATTTGAGGAAGTTGATCTTCTGATGATGCACATAGAACGCCCATTTAACATTCTGTGATTGGTCTACCATTCGTTTATATGTTCTCCTCCTACGGCTCACTTATATCTTGGTGGGTGATCCTTTAATGCAGGGATCCTCAAACTACGGCCCTCCAGCTGTTGCGGAACTACACATCCCATGAGGCATTGTAAAACTCTGACATTCACAGACATGACTAGGCATGATGGGAATTGTAGTTCCTGAACAACTGGAGGGCCATAGTTTTGAAGACCCCTGCTTTAATGTGTGAAGTCTTGATTGCTGATTGTGCGTGTGTGTTTTATTTTTTTGCCGATTGGGTTCGAACACTTCTGTGGCACTACTATGCAGTACTCTTAAATTTCCTGTGGAAGCCAGTGATTGGTTGAGTGGAAGTTACTACATGTACTAAAAGTCACACCGATTACTTCTTGATGGTTTTAAACGTAACACCGGATAATGTTGTTTTTTATATTTTGTAGTTTGCAATAAGAATTTTTTTTTTTATATACTTCTGGAGTTTTTGGCACCTTGAAAATCTTCTCTTTAGTATTGTGGTTTTTTTTTTTTTTTTTTTTTTTTTTTTGCTGGAGAGTATTGTTGATCAACAGCTAGGTAGTCACTTGGAAGACTGGACAAGACACATCTCCTGGAAGATCAGAAATACAGTGCAGGTCACTGATCACTTGCATTCATTAACAGAACAAAGCCTTGTTTGCACACATGGCTGGTTTACTACTCTATCAAAGCGCTTAAACCTTTGATAATCCCCTGCAGGCTATAAGCTCTTGCAAAAAGGCCACCTTTCTTTTCTGATCCAGATTTGGGACTGTTCTTTCTGTATTTAACTGCTGTTTGTATAGCAAACTAAAAGTATAACCAGACATAACTACTCGTTTATAGTACAGATGTAGGCTATTCTTATAGAGCCTGGATTAGGTGGGTGCCCAACCAGGAAATGTCTGGATAACATGCCAACTGAGAATGGGAGCTGGAATTCCTTATTTTGTTGAACAATAATGTTCTTTTTATGGGTTACAAAGACCCTTTTATTATTTTTAGTGTAATAAAAAAAACAGATAATGAGTTTCTTAGCACAAATGATCATATGATATTTTAGGTTTCTGTATTTTTTGAGTTGTGCTGTCCTGGCTATTGGGGTTGGTTAACGCTGGCCATAGATGGATTGAAATTTGATTCAGCAGGGACCAGACGAATTTCCATTTATCTATGGCCATTACTGTTCAATAGATGTTGATCTGATGATTGACTTTTGTTGAACTGGATGTTGGAGAATTCTCATTTGATCTGCAGCTAGTCAGTTGCTGCTGTCAGAACACAGTAGCGCAGCGGGGAAGATTCCTCCATCCACCTTGCTTACGTGGATGGAAGAATCCTTTAGATTTTTTGCGATTAGCCCTCTGTCTGATTCCCCCCCCAAAAAAAACACCCATCTGTGGGGCCAGCTTTACTAAATAGGTTAATGTTCACTTAACTTGAATCATTAGAGTAGGTTGTGTTCATTCATGTGCTTGCAAAAATCCTGATTTTAACTTTTCAAAATGAACATACACGAACGGTAGCCAGCCCTTACCTTAATCAGCCCCAATGTGTCTGTAAGCACCAGCTGTCCCTTTAACAATATAATAGCACATTGTTTTTACCATTATGAAGTGTGCCCTCCCCTACCACACTGGGATGGTCTTCTTCATTCACTGATTGTAATGCATACCCACTTCAAAATGTCAATACATTGCAAGCTGAAGTATTCCAAACAATTACCACAGTTAACTCTCATCACAGGATAATTATGACAACATAATAGAGATGTATTGAGCAATGCATAAAATATCAATGATTTTTATGACTGATGTTGGTAAATTTAGAAGCATAGATAGAAATCCACTACTTCCATGTGCAGGAGATGGAAATCTGTTTTGTCTAAATGAATTTGAGGTATATTTATTTAGATCACATTAAAACTTTTGTATTTTTTGGCAATTAAATGTATAAGATCTGCTCCTTTCTAGGTAATGGGAACTGCATGAAGAATACATAATGGGTACATGATCTCCGTGTATTTTGCATGCAGTTTCTAAGGCATTTAGCTGTGCCATAAAACATAGGTGTAATCACCATTTGGTCTAAGGCTGGATTCACACCTATGCATTTTTAGTGCTTTTTGCATTTTTCAGATTTGTACTACAGTCCATTTACCATGGTTTCCTATGGAACACGTTCTGTTGTGCAAATCTGCAAAATGCAAAAAGCACTAAAAATGCATAGGTGTGAATCCAGCTTAAAGCAATCTAGTAATCTGTGAATATAGACAAGGCTTTTAACTCACCATCAAAGCTCTTTGATAAAAATTTTATTTGGGTACAGCGTTGTATGACCACGCAATTGTCATTCAAAGTGTGAGAGCGCTGAAAGCTGAAAATTGGCCTGGGCAGGAAGGGGATTAAAGTGCCCAGTAGGCAAGTGGTTAATCTGAATGTTATCTTTAAGTCTTTAAACTTACTTTGTGAAGATCCCCACACATTTTCCAACCTTGAATTCAGTGACATGTATCCATGTTGTGTGAGTAGGCAACGCTGTGTCGCCTGCCTTCTGAACTAGAGAGGTGCTGGGGGGAGTAGTTTCAGGAGACGGAGTCAGTACAGGAATTGCTGCTTGCAGGCAGAAAGGTACCATGGGATATGTAGTCCTAAAAAGTGCAGAAGAGAAGCTGCAGCGATGACCAGCAGACAGGCACAACTCTTGACATAAAATGAGATGGTTCTATTAAGCTTAAGCCGGCCATAGACGGCTCAAGCCATGTATGGGCAGGCTAAATGTACCCAAGTTGATCGATCGGTCAACTTGGGTACAACCAGCCTTCCCGGTTTTACATGTAATTTATTACTAGCAGCTGTTGTAGCCACAAGCAATAATCACTGTGTTCTCAAGGTGGGTATGGCTTCTCCCGCTGGGAGAACACAATGGCTCTGTGGGAGGGATCCCCCATCGATACTGACTGTGTTGATGGGGGAATCAAGCGATTGTCTTTGTCTTTCTTTCAAGTTGTGGTTGTAGGAAAGCAAATCACTCTTCCAATGCCTGGCTTTATATTGGCTTTTCAATAATAACTAGTGTTTGTATTGTTATTACAATGAAAGCGTATGCTGTGACCATATACCTAATTTAATCGAATGTTTAAATAACAAATACTCCCATTCCAGCCACATTGTCTTGCAGTTGAAGTAAAGACCAGAGCAATACAAGGTAGCAATGCTGTCTACTGTAATAACCTGTCAGTCACTTGAACTTCATGTTTACAGTTATAACAAGTATAAGTGGCAAAATTAGCCATTTGAGATTAATTTGCATTTTAAATAGTAATCTTTTAAAATCTGGATTTTTCTGTTTATGTATAAAGGAAGTATGTAGGAAAATGATTACAGCACTCTTGGGATTCGGTGAAAGGTTGATGCTTCCAAAGTGCGTTGTCATTTTTCTTTTTCATAGGCTCCTTCTGTTTTGCTCCTTTTGTAGTTCCTATACAATCCTGGCTCTCGGATAAAATCACAAATTGTCTGTTGAGTCTTTCACAACTCCTATAAAAACATTATTGATGTATAGTTGACCTAACTACTTTCCAAGCCCTCTTCTAGCCTTTCCACTGACAGTCCTGCCCACATAGCACTTACTACTGAACTATTTAACAAGGTTTTAGCACCTATTATTATCCTGCTGCTTTTTCCTTTCAAGCTGACTCCATTTTTTTTGTCTCCTCTTGCATAGCCAGAAAAACTGGATTGTGATTACACATTTAGCTGATTTTACACAGGCGTTCAGTTTCCGTTTTTGACATTTGATGGTATTAATATCACCTGTCACAGTCTGAAACTTCTCCCAGAAGCCCCAGTCAAAACATCCTGCTAGCTTTAAATCATTGAGCGCTGTGTAAGCTGCTGCAGAAAGCAGTACAGTACTGTAAATGCCCCAGATTTAAAGACAAAATCATGTACTGAGCTTATTATGGATGTGTTCAGTGCCTTATTTACATGTTAAACCGTATTGACTGGCAAACGTAGGCCCATTCATTGGATGGCAGAAATATAGTACAGAGGAACCTCATACACTAGTGTTGTAGAACATGGGCATAATGACAACACTGTCAATTTATTTCTACACACTAAATTTTCACGTGTCATATACAATAATGGCATATTTATAAGAGTTTACTGCATAGAAATAGCTTGGCTTGTTTTTATAGGTGCAGGCTTCACTGTTGTGCTTCTGGCCTGTGAGAGCCAGAGATTAAACCAATCCTCCTACATAAGTTGTATCTGTTTATCTACAGTCATTCAAAGTGCAGAATTTACACAGGATCTCTCAGCTCTGATAAGCAGGGGGCGGAGAGCTGAAATTACATCAGTGAGGAGAGCCCTGAGAGCTGATTGGAGGCAAGGGACACACCCCCTTCACACAGCACACAGGAAGAGCTGAGGCTGTCAATCTGCTGGAGGTCCCGTCACCATTTTTCTTTTGGTGTCAGGAAAAATCATCAGAAGTGGCTCATGCTTATAACAGAGGAACGAGACAGTGGAGCGAAATGACACTTGGTGTTCTGGATTGAGACAAGTACACACTATATTTCATGTCTGAGGTTTACAACCAATAGGCCACTGTGCTCATGCAAACATGCACTCAGAACCACTCTAGACAGTCACCTACATGGAATGAGCATGTAAGGAGCATTGAAAAAAAGAAGTCTGAGCTCCTGTCCTGCATGCTTGTTTTTGGCTAGTAATTTAATTTGAGCCCTTTAAAGCGGGATTCCGGCCAGCTAATTTTTTTTTTTTTTTTTTTAAAGTCCGTAGCTACAAACACTAGCTGCTGACTTTAAATAAGTAGACTTACCTGTCCTGGGTGCCCGCGATGTCGGCTGCCCGAGGCCGACCCGTCCCTCGGCTCTCGGGTAAGGGAAACAGGCAGTGGAGCCACACGCGCACAAACTATGAGGTTTTACCACGTCCCAAACGCAAATGTAAACAAGCCCTTACTATCCTGAGCCCCCTATAAGGCTGCTTCCACACGGATGTGCTACGGTTTACCTGCAACACGGGTGCAGTGCAGTGCAGTGCACCTGCGGGTTAGCATAGCCATAGACTTCTATTACATATTGCACATGTGGTGCACTTTCTGAAATCGCACCATAACTCCTGTATTCAGGAAGTTACAGAAAGTGCACCAAACCCAAAGGATATAATAGAAGTCTATGACTCAGTGCAGCTAACCCACAGGAAAGCCAGCAGATGCACTGCACTGCACCCATAGATCAGTGTGAAAGCAGCCTAATAAGCCTTTTTTATAAGGTGCTAATAGGCCCATTGCAAAAGTGCAGTATATGTAATATTTATACACTGACCTTTTCCTCCTCCAGCTACTACTGGCATCGCTCTCCAGGCTGCTAGAAAGGTCCTAGGTGAAGTCCATTTGGTATCTGGAGCCAACGCTACAGTGGAAGCATCGACCTTTGGGGCTACTGCTCCCTCAGCAGCCACCTGCTTCCTCTCCTGCCGGCACCGGCTTCATGTACATAGATGCTCTGGGATTGCGGGTTGGCAACCTATTTATCCTGATCTGGGCTTGATGACCCACCTACCCAAAGCATGGGCATGCGCTTTCCTGGTTTGAGGTTGCAGTCCATATCAGATATGGCTCCATGGACGGGCCAAGGCTTGAGCACCCCTGATCTAGGTGATAACTGAGGACCAAGAGAAAACCATGACCAGAAGCTGTTGCTGAGGACTGTGGAGGTTTTGGCGAGGATAGGGGGAGATGTACAACATCAACGAAAATGTAAAAATTGATCTAGGGTACCTTAGGTTTGCTGTGTATTTTTGCCGCAGTTTTGGGCAGCGTTACCTTTCTGGAAATAGATATGAATTGCTGAGAACACATACACGGAGAAGTCTAGCAGCCACCAGACATGCAAAGTTCCCTAATAGGATCCCAGAGGACGTTGAACCGATCTCCGCATTATTATTGTTTTTCAGATAACTCATTTATCCAAACAATGTCTAACCTCTCTGTGTATCTGTGAATGTCTTCACCCTGCAGTCACAAACTCTCTTCACAGTTTGCAAGGTTATCACAAATATTTACAGCTCCTTCACTCTAAATTATGTTCGTGTGATTATGGCGGCGGAGTATCCAAGCTCAGCTTTGCTTTTTTTTTTTTTTTTTCTTTTACATTCTTTCTGTGTCATCAGGAAAGGAATTAATGTCACAGTCGCAGAGTGCTACAGATGATTCCATTAGCTACAGTTTAACCTGTTCTGTGAAAGAGATTTTATATGCAAATTGAAATCTGGAGAAACATCTCTAAGGCAGGTCATACATTATGCAAATTTCTTCCCTTCCACTACAGGTTGAAGAAAAGAAAATAGCTAGTTCCCCCCATCAACACATCGCTGTTGTGCTCTGCCAGCAGAGAGTGCATGGAGCCTTCCCCTCCAGCAGAATACAATGATCACTGCTGGCTGTTATAGCCCCTGGTGGTAATTGTATGTAAAAAAAAAAAAGAAAGTCTGGTTGTACTGAAGTCGATTGATGGATGGACTTTATTACAACCAGCCTGCCCATAGACGGATCAAAATTGGGCCGGTTTTTGGTGAACCGGCCAAATTTTAATCGGTCTGTGACCAGCTTTAGGCCTCGTGAACACTGGACGTTTTTAATGTGGCTATAAGACCCCTTTCACACTGGGGTGCTTTGCAGGCGCTACAGTGTTAAAAATAGCACCTGCAAAGCACCCTGAAAGAGCCGTTGCTGTCTCTCCAAGGTGAAAGCCCCGAGGGCTTTCACACTGGAGCGGTGCGCTGGCAGAACACTAAAAAAAAGTCCTGCTAGCAGCATCTTTGGAGCGGTGAAGGAGCGGCGTATACACCGCTCCTTCACCTCTCCTGTCCATTGAAATCAATGGGACAGTGCGGCTATACCGCCGGCATAGTGCTGCTGCAGCAGCACTTTGCGGTGGTTTTAACCCTTTCTTGGCCGCTAGTGGGGGGAGAAGCGTCCTGCTAGCGGCCGAATAGAGCCGCGAAATTGATGGTAAAGCGGCGCTAAAAATATCGGCGCTTTACCGCCGACGCACCCACCGTCCCAGTGTGAAAGTAGCCTTAGGGGCGTCTAGAGGCAGTATAAAAACACATTGCCAGCACATCCAGGAGCAGCAACGTTTTGGCATAAATAAATGATTGATGCATGTAATCGCTTGTTAACACTAGCTGCGTTTTCAGCCTTAATTTATTTCAGTAGCCAGAATAAAGTATTTTTCTGGCCAGTAAAATGAATTAACACCCAAGTGCTTGATGCGCCTAAAAGTGTTTACAAGCGTCAAGTGGTTTTTTTATTACCAAAATGCTACTGCCAGAAGGAAAGATGTCTAGGAGAGTGTGCGTGAGGCTAAAAGCAGACCTTCACTCAAAAGAGGAAGTTTTTTTGCATCCCCCCCCTTTTAGTTATTGGAAGTTTTTGGTGGCGAGTACCCGGTTTTGACAAGTACCCACTCCCACCTCTGCCTTTGATCGGTGATCTGAGCGGAAGTTTGCCCCCCTTTTTTTCCCTGCAGCCTTCTGGGACACCTCACAGGTCCCGGAAGACTGTGAGACCATTCACAATGTGCAGCGGGAACCAGCTGTGAAGCTGCAAGACTTCACTGCAGTTTCCCTTTCTTAAAATGCCGGCGCCTGGACCTGAAGCAGAATGAAGATTCGGCTCGGGTGAGGACAGCTCTGGATCCCTGGACAGGTAAGTGTCCTTATATTAAATGTCAGCAGCTACAGTATTTGTAGCTGCTGACTTTTAATTTATCTGGGGGAGACTGGAGCTCCTCTTTGAATAATCCATTGTAATTTACAATACTTTACATTGTAGAAGGAAATCTTGTGCTTCAACAGTGCAGGGAGAAAGGCACTACCTTCCATTTTTGGATTACATCTTATTTTCTGTGTTTTCTATAGAGCAGCACAGTAATTGACAGAGGCCTCTGTAGGAAATTACAATTTAATCTTTGCACTCCAATCATACAGGCACAGAGGCCAATTTGGTGAGTGGACAGTTACCGTTTCATTTCTCGGTTGGTATAGAAAGTCAAAGCACCTTCTGACCGGAAAATTGATTTAATCCAAGTGGAATTGGGAAGATACGACTCGAGTGGGAACTCTAGACCCCATTCCTGGAAGGCAAGATAGCTGAGTTCTCGGCTGCCTTTGCTGCAATTATGTATTTTTGAAGCCTGCATCGGGCAAGACTGTAAAATATTGGTCCATTCCTTACAGTTACGCATCCAATTTAAGCCTTTATTTGCTAAACTGTATTGGGAAAATATAGGATGAAATAAAACATGATAGCTAAGGGCAACAGCTGCTCTTTGCTGTGATGACTGACCCTGAACGTTTGTGTAGACCTGGTAAATTGTCAAGTGCAACCCTGTTCTTTTCTGTAGGAACGCACATCAAGGCAGACTTCCCTGGGAAGGATGGATTGTCTTACGGCTGTTTTGCAGAAAGTCGCTGAACTCAGCTGTACAGTCAGTGTAAATGGAATGTTAAACATCTGTCTGTCAGGGAACTTTTACACGCATATTTGTAGTTCAATCAATTTTGCCACACAGCTTGTAACTGAAAACAAGCAACTTTTTATGTAAACCGGTCCCAAACTTGGCCAATTTCTTCTGAGTATATGGTAAAAATTGCATTGTAGAGGTCACCTTGAGTGAAAACCACGTCACTTGTTCATGGTTTCAGATCAGTGCACAGGGACAAGGAAATGGGATTTCTATCAGGATTAACAGCAGTTTTGCTATACTTGCAGAACATGTTCTTAGCCTGAAAACGGAAACTAATGCAGGCACCACATTTAAGGACTCATAAGCTGCAATATATTACATTTGTGCTCCTGGGTTTAGATGTACTTGTAAACCTGACAGGTGTTGTGTGTTTGGTACTCTGATGGGTCTATTTAGTTGCAAATCACAATATTCCCCATGTACACATTCAAGTGATTGACTGTTAAAGTAGAGTTCCACCCCAAAAAAAAAAAAAAAAAATAAAATAAAAATGAGTAAAGCGCTTAATTTTTTTCCAAAAATTTTTTTTTTTTTTTTTTTTTTTTTTACTCGCCTCTAAATGCCTGTTGCTAGGGGTCCCTTGTAGTGTGCCTCCTTCGGTGCCTGGGCTCCTGACGTCACTTCCCTCGGCGCAGGACGGGAGATCGCCTCTCCACCCTCCCTCTTATCAATCATCTGGGACACGTGACCGGTCCCAGATGATTACAAGGCCAGTGACGGCTCACGCATGCATAGTGGGTGCTATGCTATGAAGCCACAGCCAGGCGACCACGGTTAAAATGCCGGTGCCACCGTGCGGAGGGGGGGGGGCGAGCGGGGCTTCGTTCCCCCGCATCGCTGGACCCTGGGACAGGTAAGTGTCCAATTAAAAATCAGCAGCTGCAGTATTTGTAGCTGCTGACTTTTAATTTTTTTTTTTTTTTTTTTGTTCTGTAACAACCATAGGCTGGAAACCGTGGATGATCAAAGTGAAAAAAATGTCAGCGCAGGTAACAAGAGACTTGGCAGCTAAAAAGTGAAGAAATATCAGCATACCAAGGATTCCTTGAAAGGGTCCAAAGCTATATTTTCGTGGTCACATAATAAACATACAGCAACGTTTTGGAGCCACGCAGGGCCCCCTTATCAAACAAGGCTCTGAAACGTTGCTGTATGTTTATCATGTGACCACAAAAAAAAAAAAAAAAAAGCTTTGGACCCTTTTGAGGAATCTTTGGTGTGCTGATGACATTTCTTCACTTTTTAAGGTCCCTTACCCGTGCTTCATGCTTGGGGAAATGAGGGGAAACCCATCCAATGTGAGGGTGAAATTCCTCTCTTAGATAGCTGTCACCAGAACAGGTGTCCCCATTGGAGAGTTCCCTGTATTAAGGACAACTATAAAATTTGTGTATTTTTGTTGTGTGTCCCAGTGATGATGCTCTCTAGGACAAATGGGGTAAAACTCTCTAGCGAGGACACAGGCAGTACAAGACGCTTACACTTTCACTTCCCGACCTCACAAACTGTCATTGATTGACCTCTGACCCCGTGGCTTCCCTGGCTTAAGTGTGAAGCTTGCACAAAGTAAGAAGTCTAATGGGGGGGGGGGGGGGGGCGTAGGAATGCACAGTTATGATAAAGACAATATATCTTGTTGGTTCCTTACATTAGTAAATCATGATGTTTTCTCTTTAAAGGAGAACTGACATTTTTTTGGAATTTGGAATACCTGCATTGCATTTTCTCTTTGCTGAGCAATAGATGTTCCCAAAACACCAATTTGCTGGCAGAGAGGGCATTTATTTACTGTGGTGGGTCTTTGTATTATTGAAAAAAGAGATCCTAAACTGGCAAACTGTGCATTTAAGGGCCAGTTCACACCATGACCACACAGGAATTGCACAGGAACTCACTGTGTGTTTCATGTGCGCTTCACATTCAGTCTTGTGCATTGCGATTTCAGCCCCATTCATTTCGAGGCTAGGTTCACACTAGATGCGGTGCGATGCAGTGCAATTTTCATGCAAATTTGCGGTGTTATTTGTGCTTGACGGCTGTAGTTGTAATGCAATTCTTAATAGTCTGTGGTGCTTAAAATCACGCCACACCGCACAATACACGCATATGACCGCCCACCCCCCTATTTTTTTTCAAGTGCATAGATGCGAACAGCCTTCATAGAAAACAATGTTATTTCAGATGACATGCAAATCCTTTTTGGAGCGCAGGTGGATTGAAACAAATTTCCATTAATGTGAATCAGGACTGATTGGGCTGAAATCGCACCACACTGCACCAAAAGTAGTGCATGCACTACTTTTAGAAACACATTGCACCCAGGTTCTTTTGTAGCATGCGATCAGATGTGGGCAAACACACTGCGTTTTAGGCATGTTATTATTGACACTGGCTGCAGGTTCGGAAATAAACTGTGTTTTGAATACTGTGCGAATCGCACAGGAACGTACATCGCACTCCTGTGCGATTCCTGTGGGGGCATGGTGTGAACTGGCCCTGCTATACTTTTTGTCTAGGCTAGAATGTAATTTTAGTAGATAATACATAGTATATTCCATGTAAGCAGACAAATCCTTTCCATGTAAAATTAATTTTTATAGTGGAAGAGCACAGCCCTTAGTAGACGTGGTCCCTTTGCATTTGTGGCATAAACTTTATTTTACTTGCTGGTGATTGTATGACATACTGAATATTTGGTCATGGTTCATCCCGAGAGAGGTGGTCATACTTTTTAAACATTGACGAGACAGATCCCTGCAGCTGCACCTAACTATAGTGGGCATTACAGGAAGCTCACTTTTGTTCTACAATCTTCTACATGGCACCATACAGCTTGGCAGCTGGGAAGTTTGCCCAGTGCCATGACGTGCGTGTGGGAGGTTACAGCGGCCTTTATCATTGAACTACTGTGAGCAGTCTTTAATTCCACACTCATTAGGGTGACTTCATGTTATCTAATGACTGGTTGTTCCTTTCGGTTTGAGAGGGAACTGTTAACACATTTATAGGATCCTTTTATAAGGATTGTAAATGCCTTTTAGTTAGTGAAAGCAGTGAACAGGCATTCCAAAAGAAAAAAAACATGGTATAAAGTGCATTTTTTTTATCTAAAGCTAAAATGGGTAGCTGTGTTTTTTTTTTTCCCCTCTTTTTGAGGAGGAAGTCAGATGTTGGCCTTCAGAGCCTTTTTCTGAATACCTGCCTCTAAGCTGCCAGTGTGTAGAAATGATTGGTGACTGCTGTCACCTATCTCATGAATATTGGGAACATTTTTCAGCTTTCAGAAATGCTGCAGGTTTTTTTTTTTTTTTTAACTTGATTGCTTTTTTTTTTTCTTTTTTTTTCTTTTTTAATCTGCCCATGGGTTCAGTTTTAAAACTCCTCCCCACCCTCTTACTTATCGATCACTGTAATAGAAAAAAATAATTAAAATAAATGCCCTTCTACCTAGTGTTACTAAACCCACAACCGTAAAATCAGTCTGTATATGCAGTAAAGCATGCTCGTTATACTCACTGTGGATCCTCAGCATTGTGTAAAAAGGGCTGTTTGATCCGGTCTTTTCTGTTCCTCCCCTTCTTCCACAGTCCCTAATCCATCCCCTGATAGTACAGAGCCTTGGGGGCACTCTGCACAGGCTCAGTTTGGTGTGTAGTGCTAGAGAGTTTTTTTTTTCTTTTTTTTTTTTTTGGGAGGGTGCATGTGTTTGGCCCAGGGCCAATCTGCACTGTCCAAACAGAGGGTAAGGAGTCATATGCAGCCTTATGGGGCAGTTGGAGGAGAATGAAAACTCCTTCTACAAGCTTTAACCAGACACTGATAGAAGTCATAAAACTGCTATATACTGCTGATGAGAAAAGGTATTTAGCAGTTTATATTTACTAAACTATTTGCATTTCCGTGCTTTGTGTACGGTGGGAGCCCAGATATAGTAAATTCAGGGTCCTGGGTTTAGTAACAATTTAACTAAAGCAGCAGATGAATCCTTCTTTTTATTTTTTTTATTCAAACAGTAGGTTGAATGAAAAAGACTAGATTCCCCCATAACACATTTTGAGGTGGATAGGAGAATCCTTCCTGCTGTGCTATTGTATTCTGACAGCAGGGAGACTACTCTGCCATCAGAATGCACTGATCAGTGCTGCCAGCTTCTGTACAGAAGTCGATCATCAGAATTTCAATCCATGTATGGCTGGTGTTCTATCGAATAATGTCTCCCACCGGAAAATGCCTCAGATGAATCGTGCATGTGCAGTGACGACGTCACTCCAGCTGATCGGGAGACCAGCTGGAGTGAGGTTAGGTACGGCTCATGCGCAGATCGTTGAATTCACTGTCTGATGGGAGGCATTGTAAAGCAGGCTGCGGTCACATGACACTGCAGACCCCAGTCTGTCCCCTGTATTTACTTCTGGTGGGGTCTTTCTTTGGGTTTCCATGTCACTGCCTGTGTGTGATGTTAACTCTTCCTATTGGCTGTCCAGTAGCAGGGACCTCTCAGGATCCATGTCAGAAGTGATGTCATGACAATGGGACACTGGGATGGAGCACTGTAGTGCTGGATTAGTTGTGCCCTGCACCTGGAAACAGCAACAGTAAGGGACCTGGACCTAAACAAACAAACAAAAAAAAAAGATGGGCTAGAGCAGTGGTTCTTAACTCCTGTCCTCAGGGCCCACTAACAGGGCAGATTTTAAGTATTACCTCGGGGAGATGCAGACTAGAATACTGCAATCACTAAGCAGTAAATGATATCACCTGTGATGTATTTCAGTTATCTTGCAAACCTGGCCTGTTAGTGGGTCCTGAGGACAGGAATTGAGAACCACTGGTTTAGAGGGTTCTAAGAGGGGGGCTCATATTTTGCATGGATTGGGTCTTTAAGAATTTCATAAAAGAAGCACATATAGTACACCTGTGAGGATACCTTGGGGCCCCATTGACACTTAGGCCTCTTTCACACGGCCGATCCGTTCAGGTCCGCCTGTCAGTTTTTTTAGGCGGACCTGAACGGACACTCCATGGAGGTCTATGGAGCGTCGGATGTCAGCGGTGACATGTCTGCTGACATCCAACCTGCTCCGATCCGAAAAAGTGTGACAGAGGAAAAACCTACTTTTCCATCCGTCATCGGATTGGGTGACGACGGACTCTACGGTCCGTCGTCATCCGATCCCCCATAGGGGAGCGCGGCGCTCTGACAGGTCCGTCGCTGCACAGTGTGCAGAAACAGACCTGTCATCTGCCTGCTCAGCGGTGATCGATGGAGCGACCCCCGCTGAGCAGAGCGGGCTCCGTACACGGACACGTCCGTGTGAAGGAGCCCTTAAGTGTTTTGTAGCTTGAAGTGCAAAAAATGCTCAAAAAGCAAAAACCTATTGTTTTTTCAATAGCCCTTGTTCACATCTGAGCGTCACGTTTCTTGTAGCAAAACGCTTGTCACTTATGAGCAGCTACTTTTCAGGCAGAATTAAGAGTTTTTGTCCCTATAGACTTCAATATAAACGCCTGAAAAGAGCAACATGAGCTTTTTATCAAGCGCTTTGTCACATGTTTTTTGCTCAAACAGCAGCACTCCACACCTTTTATTAAAAACACTTGACAAAGCCTGCAAAAAACATGCAATTCTGCTCCAAAAAAGGCTTGAAAATGTGACTTGAACGTAGCCGGAAATGCTGACCTACCTGTAGGTGTTCACTGGAAACTGGTGTTGGGGAACGCTGATGTAAACCATTACACTTACAGTATGGCTAGACAGCGACAATCACGTGACAAACGTTTTTCAGATCCATTTAGAATAAAGCTTATTCAGTTTCAATTACAGCATATATTGTAGCGTTTTTGTTTTGCTTCCCACTTCTACTATAGACAAATATTGATTTGTTAGAGAGTCCATCTTTGTTTCTGGCAGCTTAGATCAGGATTTGACGTTGCACAATATTCTCATCTCCCACCCCTGTCAGTTCGGAGTTTTATTTTTTGCTCCTGTTTCTAACACAGCTAATTGCTTTGCTGTTCCCTGCCAGGGATAAATGTGGCTCCCGCTGTACTTAAGTGGGGGCTGGAGAAGGAATGGATGCAATCAGAAAGCTGAATAATGTGTCCTCTCCACCTTCATAATTCACAGGCTGCTATAATTACAAGCACATATTTGATTCAGATATTATCCAGGCATTGCAAGAATCAAACAGGTTGGTCAAAAGATTGTCATTTATCTTGCTGCTGCAAGCCGTCTCTCTGTGAGATTGTGTTCTGAATAAGATGCAAAGGGCCATGTAAATCTGGATAGCAGTATCCACGCACATTCCTCGCGGTGCACATCCTCCTTCTGATATATAATCAAGATCTGCTGACTTCTGTGCTTGATCATATGAACCTTTGTTACATTGTTTCATATATGAAAACAGATTGCTGTGAAGTGTCATGATGTTCATATAATGATTTCACTACACATGGTTACACAGAGACTTGAGGTGTGCCATTGTGGAAAAGTAAATTGCTAGGTATCTACCAAGGGACATTCACCAACTAAAAATACTCTTCAAATGGCAGTCTCATCTTTTATGATACAAAACATGAAGTAAGAAAACATTTTGAACTCCCTTTCCTAGCTTTTAAAAGCATTAAATACATTTCGATGCCGCAATATTTATTGTACATCATGATGCAAATTTGATGTCTGCTTGTCCTGTCAATTGCATTTAGATCACATTAAGGGCTAATTTACACTTGTGAGTTGTGGCAACACACACTAAAATGTACTAGTTTCCTTATAACATAGCAGTACACTTGCTCTATGTTCAGAGTGTTGCCGTAACATTGTGAATGGCACCACAATGCCTCATCATAGAGCACAATGCACCACAACAATATATCCTGCATGTGACAGTGTAGGGAGGTGACCGCAGGGCTGCTGTTAGAAATCAAGAGACCCCCCCGTACAGTCTAGTTGGCAGGAACAGTAAACCATGCCTAACAGGCGGCTTCAGCTCCATGAACAAACTGCTCAATATCTGTAAAAATGAGCCCTTTTAATTATGTTTTTTTTATTATTTTTTACCGTTTGCGGTTTTTTTTACATTTTTTTTGAATGGTTCTGTGGGGGTTGGTGAAATATCAGGGGTCTAAACAGACGCCCAACAGAAAAACGATAAAAAAGACAAACATGGGGCATAAACCCCTAAAAATATGGGTAATGGTTCCCTCACAGCTATCTATCACCATAAATTAACAACCCTGAAGGTAGAGTCTCTATCCTGCATATATTATCATACAAACATCTGCGTTGTATATAAATAGGTAATACACTTCATATACAGCACGTGTATTAGCAGGAAAAGCTGACTCATCCCCACTCTGACACGTTTTGCCTATATTGGCTTCTTCAGGGGGTTCTGGGGAATTGTGTGGCTTTAGAAAAACTAAGATAGAAAAACATATACATAATAAACAATTCACAAATAGATGTTTATATAATAATATATATTTATTCTGAGAGGGGGGTCTCGGCACCTTTTTTAAAGTCGCACGTTTTGCATCTTTTTTCTTTATAATTTAAAGGGGGGCGTACACTTCAGCCAAAGCAAAATTACTATTTAATTTATTGTAGGTATTTTTATAGTGCTGTCAATTTTATGCAGCGCTTCACATATATACTATACATTCACATGAATTCCTACCCTCAAGGAGGTTACAGTCTAAGGACACTAACTTGCATCGATTACATACACAAACTAGGGCCAATTTAGACAGGATCCTTTTAACCTACTTTCATGTCTTTGGAGGGTGGGAGGAAACCCGCACAGGAAAAGGGAGAACATGCAAACTCCAGACAGGTGGTGCCATGATTGGGAGTCAAACCGACGACCCTATGTTTAACCTCAACAAGAGAAGAAATAGTGGTTGCAGCAATCTACAAAAATGCCAGGGATGCTTGAAAATGTGCGTTTTTATTTTTTTTTTTTTTTTTAGTTTTTACAAAAAATAGTAAATAGTTTCTCAGCATTTGTAAGAAAAAGAAATGCAGTTCTTGCTGCAGTACCTCCTCCCAAGTAATGTTCCCTACAAAGACCACCACTTTCTGGCTCCAAGACTTTCCTTTTTGAGTGTAAGGATGCTGGGCATCGTATAATCCCTTTTCTGAGGGCCCAGGCTGCATAGACACATCCCCTTCCCCTGGGGTGATGTATCACCATGGTAGTACAGGATTAAAGAAGAATGTCACTGAGAACGACACTCACAGGAAAAGTCGAAGAATCCATGGCTGGTCAGAAGACATTTGGATTTGGGGTATGCATAAACAGAGTTTGAAAAAAAACCCCAAAACTGTGGGGGTAGATGAAATAAGGGGATTTCAAGCACATAATAATGGGTATTGTTGTAAGTACCCTTGACCATGTTAGTTTGTCCCAACCCGTAAAGTAAAAAGGAAGTCGTATGTTAAGAGTACATTATTATTTCCTATAGTACTAGCTCCTTTATTTTGCTTTTCTCCTGTTGTCATCTTTGGTGCTGCCCGCTAAGCTCTCCTATCATGTTTAGAAACATAGAAAGGCGCTATCTGCCACTGTAATGTCAGCACATGCCGTGGAGGGAATTGCCCCCCTAGGATCAGCACAGCCAGAAGAGTGTGTTTTATTTTTAAATGTACTCCTATGCCAGCTTCCTCTTCCAGCAGCAGCTCATGGAGTGATTACATCCACACAGGGAAGCTGAGGCTTGAGCTGCTGCCAGTCTTATGACACACAAAACAAATAAGAAAAAGGGAAAAGCGAAAACGTACTTAAGACCTCTCATTAAAGAAGAATTATGATCCACAGAGCAACCTGAAATAGAATACTTGTTCTAGTGGAAAGCTAAAGGAGTATCGGACTACTAGAGCAGTGTGGGAATGTTTATTCCTCGTTCGTTTTTGTACATGATTGTTCGGTCATTTCAGACACTGTGCTGAAATCTTTTTAGCTAGCCATACACTTTAGATCTCTCATTTAGCCCAGGTTCACACTGAGCTGCGGGAATGAAGCCGTGCGAGTTCACCTGATTTCACTCCTGCATTTTCCAACGCGATTTCAGAGACATCTGTGCAGGTTTCTGCACAGATGTCAATGTAAATCGCAGCCCGCAATCGCAAAAAGTAGTACAGAAACAACTTTTTGAAATCGGTGCAGCACCACAGATGCGGCATCGCACCGATTAGGACAGGGCCATTGACGGCAATTGCCGCTGATTTAACATGCATGTCAAAATGCTCCAGTGTGAACCAGGGCTTACAATGAGATATATCTCCCATTCCACAGGAATCTGCTGACAAGCATTGTTGGGGTGCACTCACACCGATCACGGTTGAACTGCCCCATGCCTGAATTTGATTCTCCTCACCCCGGCAGGTCTGGACTCACACTTTGCAATAAGGAAGTGTTCCTGGGTGTGCTTACATCATCGTGTGTACGTTTACTATAAAAAATGCTCACAATTTGGTACATGGTTATTAAAACATTTTTAGTTGATTAATGCACTACACCCATTAGCGTGGGTATATGTGTATATGTACATACATTTATGGCACTTACTGTACATCATCACCTCTGCTACTGGACCACAAAGATCTCTGCTTCTCTGCTTGGTTCTCTATGGAGGCATAGTGCTCAGGCATAGATTGCATTCACATTAAAGCGAACTGTACCGGACCACAAGTGAATCGTGCACCAGGACCAATTCTTCCAAGTGGTACACTTAAAGTGGTTGTAAACCCTTACATATACCCAGTGAAGTGACTGGCCTCAGGTGATACACAAAGATGAAACAAATCCTCTTACATAGTAAGTTGTACCTGTCTATCTGCAGCCCTCTCTGCTCTACATCGGTTCAAAGTGCTGAATTTATAAAGCTTGTCTGAGAATATCAAAAAAAGGGGGCAGAGAGCTGAAGTCACACTCTGCAGAGCTCAGTGAGGAGAGCTCTGGGAGCTGATTGGAGGGAAGGGACACACCCTCCTCCACACAGCTCATAGGAATAGAGCTGAGGCTGTCAGTCAGCTGAAGGTCCCTTCCCTGTCACCATTTTTCGCTTGGTTTCAGGAAAATTTGTCAGAAATGACTCCTGCTGCTAGATGAGGAATAGAGCAACAGACAGAAATGACACGCAGTGCTCTTAAAGCAGAAGTAAACCCGTAGATTTAACAGGTTAAAAAAAAAAACAGTTACATTTCAGGCACATGTTCGGAATGTAAATGTCACATTGGTTGTGCTCCCAACCAAACTGTCAAACCATCCAATGGCTGATGTCATAAGGCCAAGATGACAGCTTCCTTGGCTGAAAATGATAAAAGGGTTTACTTACACTTTAATTGAGACAAGTACACACTATGGAGGGATATGATTTGTTCATATTTCATGTCTGAGGTTTTACAACCACTTTAACTGTTCATGGGCACAGTTCGGTGCATTCTTCTTACTACACAAATAACCGACCCAAGGGGGTGAACCATGCCCAGGCTTGGTTAATTTTGGCCAGTGTGAGTGCACCCTAATGCCGCGTACACACAAACTTAATTTCCGTCGGAAAAATCTTGGATTGCTTTTCCGACGGAATTCTGCTCAAGCTTGGCTTGCATACACACGGTCACACAAAAGTTTGAGAAAAGCTGAGAAAATGAAGTTCAGTGCTTCCGAGCATGCGTCGAATTGTTTCCGAGCATGCGTAGGAATTTTGCGCGTCGGAATTGGTACAGACGATCGGAATTTCCGATCAGAACTTTTTCTGACCGAAAAATTGAGAACATGCTCTCAATCTTTTGCTGGCCAGCAAAAGTCCGATGGAGCATATACATGGTTGCATTTTCCAACCAAAAGCTCTCATCGGTCTTTTGCTGGCCGAATTTCCGATCGTGTGTACGTGACAATAGGTTCCATAAAACATGCAGGCATTATCAGAACACTTATTTTGGATGGCCTTTTTGCCAGGCTTGTATGCCCTTAATGTTGCAGAAAATGGACATTTTCAGAAACTCGCCATGTTATTTCTTGAATTACTTGTTGATTCATACAACTGAACAGCATTTGACAGGGTGTTAAGCGCCTAACAGAACAGATAAGAGGCCACTGTTCCTGGGAAGTGCACTGTAAAGCCGAGCCAAACATTACATGAAAAGTCTTATCTTAAAGCCGCGGTTATGTTGTTCAGGTACATGCATTGTTGACAGTACTAGTACTGAGCTCCTAATAAAACCCTTTATGGACTGTGCCAGAGTTGTCATTTCCAATGGACATGTCTAATAAAAGTATAAAGCTTAGTTATAAAGAGCTTCAGAACGTTGACTTCTTGTGGTTTACAAAGGAGATGTTGGCTTGTAAATCCTCATTGTTCCCATCCACAACTTTTTTTTTTTTTCTTTCCTTTATTTAAACTTCTTAAGTGCTGTAAAGGATTCTGTATCTAATTACCTCCATCTGAATAGAGACTCAGCAGATTTAAACTTAGAATGGGTTTAAAACCATTAGTCATCCGTTTTGATTTCCTTGTTCTGTCTTTGGATGTCTCATAATCAATGGTAGGGATAGTTCTAGCATTTTATAAGACATTGTATGGTTCTCCATCCATGGGGGCTAATGCTTATTCAGATTGTGGGCAGATGTATGTATTATTTAAGTTTGACATGCTTCATCTCCACATCCTAAGAAAAGTTGACTTTCAGTGATCATGAATAACATGGCAATTTGTGGCCCTCTAAATGCTACGGATCACACCATAGATTCCAACTGATGCTCCACAGTCTTCCATCACAGATTGGCCCTTTATAGTTATGTCAGAGGCAGGCATGCTTTTTATTGGTCGGGGATACTTTTTTTGCAATCGATTGATCTGTAGATTTCTGTAGATTATGTATAGAATTTTTATTGTATTTACAGTGTTCTGCTTTTTTAAATGCTGGTGGCATTAAATTAGAGCTCCATAATCACTGTGACATTGTGAAGGAACAAGCTGATATCAAAATATGATCCTCTTTTAGTGTTTTAACATGAAATCCTCTATCTGGTTTCTGTTGTTTCTTAGGCTGCTCACGATGCCTGGGGTCTTTTAATATTAAATTTGACAAACCAAAAAAAGGTTGTGCTTTTTAGGCCCAAAACTTAGAAACGATGGACTGATTATCAGCCTCATTGAGGCCTGTAAATCGAAATGGCTACAAATAATGGAGATTTCACTTTATGATTGTTTCTGAATTTTAATGCAGATGTTGAAGTACAATGTCTGCTACTTCATCTGAATAAAATTTCCAGGTCATGCATGACCCAAATATCATTAATAAATGCAAATCACTTTTCCAGAGAGAGAGGAAATGCTGCATGTAAATTGACTTTGCAGTTAATATTTACAGCTCTCTGTTTTTTGTGACACGGCTCAGTACTACCATTTTTATTTGCCCCGGAATGGGTAATAACTTATGTTCAAGGGCTGCCTTCATTTGTGATGTTGATGTTTTATTGATCATATTTATTACTGTTTTTATTGATAAAACTTTTCTTGAAAGGTTTTCAGCAATGCACCCCCTTAATGCTGCCATGCTTTGTTGTTCCTTGAATATTCTAGGGGATCTGTAAGGATGGAAATTGTACTTGCTCTAGTGCAGTTATTCTCATCTATTACTACATAATGATTTGGAACATGTATATAGGTAAGGAATCATTACCTTACCTGTTCCTGATCAGTACCCCTCTGTATGTAGAGATGCCAGGATCAATGTGATACTGCTGGAGTCTGCAATCTTAAAAACATCTCCCAAATTTATTTCTAACAAGAACCTTGGTTTTGTACATCATTTTTGTCAGAGCAAAAAATAAAAAATGTTTAAATCTTGTATATGAATATAATGTATTGCTTTTATAACAATGGGTGAAGCTTTAGACACCTTCATATATCTTCCTGACTGCTTCCCACCTGGGATTAGACTAGGGCTGCAACTAACGATTATTTTCATAATCGATTAGTTGGCCGATTATTGTTTCGATTAATCGATTAATCGGTTATAACCTTAAAAAAAAAAAGTGTGGCTATAATTTAGTCAATATGTAAAGTTTTTAAAAAAGGCAATTTATTCTGAAATATCTCTATGCAGTGGTAAATATAAATAACCAACCATATGGTTAGGGAGTAAAATATCTAATCCACTCTGAGGATAACAGACAGAAGAGATATACTGTATATACTGTTAGAGGAGATATACTGTTAGAGAAGAGATATACTGTACATACTATTAAAGGGTGAATCTGATAAATATTTTCAGACTCAGGGATCAAATGTCTTCCTTCAAAAAAAAATTTCATTTTAAGAACGTTCGTTCGATTTTCTAATCGGTAGTGGGGTCAAGTCGAGGTTCATTTTCAACCACAGTGACGGGAACATTTGGAAATAGAAAACTTCTTGGTCAAAGGAATTTTCAGACAGTGGATGTGATTTTCGTTCAGAAATTACAAATTTTAAAAACAGAATGTTAAAAACAAGTGAAAATTTCAAACAACATTCTTTCATTCAGCAAATGTACAAAGATTTTTTGTCTGAATATTCTCGTCTGAAAATTGATCCATGTGGACAGCATAAGGCTCAGTACACACCTTTTGATCTGTTTCTGCTGTGCTTTTTGCTGTGCGTTTTGATTTTTGCACACGTGATTTTGCGGCGATTTGCGTTTTTTTGGCCAATTTGTTGTTGGGCAGATTAAAAAACACAAATTGCTGCAAAAATGCATTAAATGCTTTTCTGCAGCTTCTCCATTGAAGTATATTGAACCAAAAGAGCACCGTTTGCGTTAAAAAAAAAGTCCCTGACCCTTTCCAAATACGCAGCAGCTGAAAAAAGCATAGATGTCAACGTGTCCCATAGGAAACCATGTAAATGAAGTGTAGTGCGCTTCTGCAAAAAAGCACCAAAAAACACATAGTTGTGAACGAGGTCTAATGCCGCGTACACACGGTCGGACTTTCCGGCATACTTGGTCCGGCGGACCAGAGTGTGCCGGACAATCCGCCCGTGTGTGGGCGGCGGCGGACTTTTCCGGCGGACTTCTTCCCAAAAGCCCGCCGGACCTAGATTTTAAACATGTTTTAAATCTTTCCGTCGGACTCAGTTTCGGGCGGAAAGTCCGCTCGTGTGTGTGCTGGTCCGACGGAAAGCCCGCTCGTGTGTAGGCTGGTCCGACAGACCAAATACGACACGAGGGGATGGTATTGCATCTCGCGCTCGCTGCAATAGGAAAAACAAATCTTCCTATTGCGGCGAGCGCGGGGCATACCAGGCCCTTAGGTCTGGTATGGATTATAAAGGGGAACCCCGCTACGCCGAAAAAACGGCGTGGGGCCCCCCCTAAAATCCATACCAGACCCCGATCCGAGCACGCAGCCTGGCCGGTCAGGAAAGGGGGTGGGGACGAGCGAGCGCCCCCCCCCCCCCTCCTGAACCGTACCAGGCCACATGCCCTCAACATGGGGGGTGGGTGCTTTGGGGGAGGGGGGCGCCCTGCGCCCCCCCCAAAGCACCTTGTCCCCATGTTGATGAGGACAAGGGCCTCTTCCCGACAACCCTGGCCGTTGGTTGTCGGGGTCTGCGGGCGGGGGCTTATCGGAATCTGGGAGCCCCCTTTAATAAGGGGGCCCCCAGATCCCGGCCCCCCACCCTATGTAAATGAGTATGGGGTACATGGTACCCCTACCCATTTACCTAGGAAAAAAGTGTAAGTAATAAAACACACTACACAGGTTTTTAAAATATTTTATTAAACAGCTCCGGGGGGGGGATCTTCCTCCGGCTTCGGGGGTCTTCTTCCGGCTTCGGGGGTCCCTCCGCTTCATCTTCTCCCGGCGTCCGGTTGGTTCTTCTCCGCTCTCCGGCCTCTTCTCCCGGTGTCGCAGGTCTTCGGCCGGCCCCTCCGCTCTCTTCATGTAGCTCTATTGCGAGCGGAGGTCCGGACTTCTGGGCTTCTTGGCTTCTTGGCTTCTCTTCTCTTCCCCCAGATGTTGACACGACGCTCTCTCCGGCTGGACTGGTCTCTGAGGGCTGCGTTGTGACTTATATAGGCGGAGACCCCGCCCCCATATGATGTCACAGTCCCTGGGCATGCTGGGACTGTGACGTTTTAGGGGGCGTGGTCAACATCACCCAGTGACCACGCCCCCTAAAACGTCACAGTCCCAGCATGCCCAGGGACTGTGACATCAAAAGGGGGCGGGGTCTCCACCTATATAAGTCACAACGCAGCCCTCGGAGAGCAGTCCAGCAGGAGAGAGCGTCGTGTCAACATCTGGGGAAGAGAAGCCCAGAAGCCCAGAAGTCCGGACCTCTGCTGGCAAGAGAGCTACTTGAAGACAGCAGAGGAGCCGGCCGAAGAACAGGAACACCGGGAGAAGAGAGCGGAGAAGAACCAACCGGACGCCGGGAGAAGATGAAGCGGAGGGACCCCCGAAGCCGGAAGAAGACCCCCGAAGCCGGAGGAAGATCCCCCCCCCCCCGGAGCTGTTTAATAAAATATTTTAAAAACCTGTGTAGTGTGTTTTATTACTTACACTTTTTTCCTAGGTAAATGGGTAGGGGTACCATGTACCCCATACTCATTTACATAGGGTGGGGGGCCGGGATCTGGGGGCCCCCTTATTAAAGGGGGCTCCCAGATTCCGATAAGCCCCCGCCCGCAGACCCCGACAACCAACGGCCAGGGTTGTCGGGAAGAGGCCCTTGTCCTCATCAACATGGGGACAAGGTGCTTTGGGGGGGGGGGCGCAGGGCGCCCCCCTCCCCCAAAGCACCCACCCCCATGTTGAGGGCATGCGGCCTGGTACGGTTCAGGAGGGGGGGGGGCGCTCGCTCGTCCCCACCCCCTTTCCTGACCGGCCAGGCTGCGTGCTCGGATCGGGGTCTGGTATGGATTTTAGGGGGACCCCACGCCGTTTTTTCGGCGTAGCGGGGTTCCCCTTTATAATCCATACCAGACCTAAGGGCCTGGTATGCCCCGCGACGGGGCTAGTAAGGTGTCAATCTCGCCGATAAAAGCGGCAAGATTGACATCCTTTTCTAGTCCCGTCGCACCTGAGTCACGTTCAAAATGAACGGACTTGTCCGTGTGTGGGCAAGTCCGTTCATTCTGAAAGTCCGCCGGAACTCCGGCGAAAGTCCGTCGGAAAGACGGGCGGACTTAGCCCGCCGGAAAGTCCCGGCGTGTGTGGGCAAGTCCGTCCGTTTTAAAGTCCGGCGCACCTGGCGGACAAAGTCCGTCGGAAAGTGTGCCGGACCAAGTAGGATAGAAAGTCCGCTCGTGTGTACGCGGCATAAGACGTTTAGTAACATAATGGGGTTAAAAAAACAAAAATTAGCCCTTTATAGTAAAAAAGAAAAAAAAAAAGCAGATAATTACTACTGTAAGGGGTTCATTTTTTACTGTAGAACTGTGAAAGTAACATCTACAGTAGCGATTATTTGCTCTTTTTGTACTATAAAGGGCTCGTTTTAGTTTTTTTTAACCCCATTATGTCACTGGCCGATTAACCGATTATGAAAATAGTAATCGATTAATTTCATAATCGATTAGTTGTCGATTAATCGATTAGTTGTTTCAGCCCTAGATTAGACTATAGGGATTAAACTGTTTTACATATTCTTGACAAGCACTGAAGGGGCTTTAGATGCATGTCATCACTGACCTCTCTAGCTGGTTTAAATGTGAAGCTATTCATTGTTAAATATCTCAACAAAACTCTAAAACAGTGGTAATCAATCAAAATTCAGGGAGGGTCTGGTAGCTAAAATTTTCTTCCAGCTTAGATCCAAGATCTCAAGTTTGTGCTATGACTCAGAAACATTGAAGTCATTGTGGGGTTGATTTACTAAAACTAGAGTGCACAATATGGGGCAGCTGTGCATGTTATCCAATCGGCTTCTAACTTCAGTTTGTTCAGTTAAGCTTTGACAACAAACCTGGAAGCTGATTGGTTTCTGTGCAGAGCTGTACCAGATTTTGCACTCTCCAGTTTTAGTAAATGAACCCCTGTATCATCTATACCAAAAATATATTGGTGCTCTCATATCAGATATCCCAATCGAGTTCCATCTTTACATCAGTGGTTCCCCCATCAGAGTGCCCCCTTACATCAGGGGTGCCCATCAGAGTTCCCCCATAGATCAGGTTCCCCTATTAGGATATCCTTTATAGATCAATTGTGGTCCAATATAGTTCACCTATAGACTGGTAGAGCCCATCAAAGTAAACAATGTACTTGTACCTGATGAATATGACCCTGTAGTCAGGCAGGCAGGGGGTGGGAGCTGGAGAGGAAGTGAGCTGTAGGGGGCAGGAGCTGGGGGAAGAAGCTTGCTGCAGGGAGCAGGGCAGATAAGTGATGTCATTGGTTGTTAGCCTGCCAGTGGTCCCAGCAATCAATGACTGCTGAGCAGTGGTGGGATGACTGTCTGGACCGAATTGTCTCTCGGTCCGGGTCTGGACCATGGTCCCACCTGGCCCCACCACCTCTTTCCTGATTGGCTGACTGACTTTGAATGATAGCTGTGGGAGCCAATGGCACCGCTGCTGTGTCTCTAGCCAATCAGGAGGAGTGTCCCGGATGGCTTAGACATTCGCGGACATTGCTAGAGATATGGCTGCTACACACAAAAGGTTTTTTTTTTTTTTTTTTATCTTAATGCATAGAATGCATTAAGATAAAAAAACCTGCCTTTACAACTCCTTTAATAGTAAAGTCCTTAAGACTATATAGAATATATAAAAATGAAATGAAAATCTTTGAATGGTACTTAAGAAGTAACAGTAATCAGTAGGTGATTTTGCCTAGAAAATATAATTGTCTTTAAGGGGTAGTCCATCTGTACTGTGGTGCCCTCCAGGTGTTCCTGCCTACTGTGGAGTCCCGCTCTTTCTTGTTATACCAGCCATACACACTTTTTTTCTTATTCTAAATAAATAAAATCTATCAAACGTATGTGACCACTTTATTGCTGCGACAGGTGTGCAGACCTGGAAAAACCGAGCATAGAGATGTTACAACTGATTATACAGTATATAAAAAGATGACCGTGTCAAACAAAAACTTGCCAATCAGAATTGAGTAGACTAATGTGTGGTGTTTTATAGTGCTAATACCTATATGGTAGCCTTTCTTGTTGCAGATCTGCTGTAGCTGGTACAGTGTTTTTATTCAGAGGAAGGTGTGAATTCACTTAGTTTTCACTGGCAGTACAGTGTCACCCCAACTGATAACTTATTATCGGTTTAATGAAATAGTGCGCATTGTGCTGGCATGAAGTCACGGCTCGTATCACTGCCGCTTTTCAATAAAACGTGATTATCTGATCAGTCAGCATGGTTAGAAAGGGTGCTGATTGATTTTTTTTTTTTTTTTCCTCCCCTTCTGCTTAAACATTGTCTGCTGTCAAAGCTGTTATTAAGCTGTGGCTCTGATTTTATCTCTCCCTGATCTGCACTGCTGATATTTCCTCTACCCTATTACCATTGTACTGTAAGCCTTTCACTGAGTGGGCAGTAATGCCATAATCTGTCATGTCTATGGCAAAGCTTTTCTATGATGTAACAGTATGCTAACTGATTAAACACATTCATTTGACATCCCCTTAATTTTCTTCCCTTGCTAGCTACGTTGCAATCCCCGTGACAAAGCGTACGTTTACAGAAAGGCAAATTACCAAAGAAAACAAAATGTCACTCACATTGCCAATACTCCAGATGAGTGGAGTGATTAGATGTGATAACATGGTTGTGAACTGTTGGAACCGTTTGCCTTCTGCAAACTCATCCAGTGTATTTGCCTGAGAATTATAGGAGGAGAGATTGGAGGATCTGCGACTGATAAAACTGGGCGGTTTTCTCCTTGAACTATAGCAAGGTTCTGAGTCTAGTAACTGCAACATGTACAGTATATCCGACTTTCTTCCAGATTACATGCTCCGTCATGGAAATCTTGGATTCAGCTCAGAAGCTGATCACTGGCCTGTTCAATTTTTTTTATTATTTCACAAATGCCTTTATTAAGACTTCACCACATAGGGGTTGTTTTTACTACAGATTGGAAGTGCAAAATTTGGTACAAATGTGCATGGTAGCCAATCAGCTTCTAACTTCAGCTTGTTCAATTAACATCTTGACGCCAGCCTCACATATATATGCAGCCGCACAGTGGGTGGGCCCTATTGCCAAGTGGCCGCATTTATGTAGCCCTGATGAAACAACTTACCATGCAGGGAGCGTGCTCCCTGCATGCTTCCAGCATGGTAGCCAGTGGGTAGGTAAGCTCCCAATGCATACTTGCGATCGGAAGCTTTCCAATCAAGTGACCGATGGGACAGCCAATCACAGCGGTCACATGACCTGAATGCCTGCCTTCACGTCCCGGCTTTTAGGACCCTTGAAGGGCCGGGAGGCAGTTGGCACCAAGGGGTTAGGCTTTGAATAAAAAAAAAAAAAAATCCTGGAAGCTGAAAAAAAAATGAACAGATGGCAGTGGGCTAGCAAGTCATCCCCATGGTTAAAGTGGTTATATAACGCATGTAAACCAGCTTGCCATGTAATCTAAAGTAAGAGTAAGCTAGCCAAAGAAACTAGACTGTCTCTAATAGATGACAAAAGGACCGGGTGGTCCACCTCATTGTCTCCTCGGTCAAGATCGGTAGAAGTACTGCAGTGACATGAGGCAAGTTGAAGCTGAAATCGAGACTCATCAGACCAGGCAACGTTTTTCTAATCTTCTATTTTCCAATTTTGGTGAGCCTGTGCAAATTGTAGCCTCAGTTTCCTGTTCTTAGCTGACAGGAGTGCCACACGGTGTGGTCTTCTGCTTCAAGGTTTGATGTGGTGTGCGTTCAAAGATGGTATTCTGCATACCTTGGTTGTAGCAAGTGGGTATTTGCCTTACTGTTGCCTTTCTATCATCTGGAACCTGTCCATTCTCCTCTGACCTTTTGACATCAGCAAGGGATTTTCGTCCACACAACTGCCGCTCACTGGATATTTTCTCTTTTTCAAACCATTCTCTGTAAACCCTAGAGATGGCGTTGCAATAGATCAGCAGTTTTTGAAATACTCATACCAGCCCATCTGGCACCAACAACCATGCCATGTTCAAAGTCACTTAAATCCCCTTTCTTCCCCATTCTCATGCTCAGTTTGAACTTCAGCAAGTCATCCTCATCACGTCTAGATGCTTAAATGCTTTGAGTTGCTGCAATGTGATGGGTGTGTGTGTGTGTGTATGTATATATGTGTGTATATATGTGTGTGTGTGTGTGTGTGTGTATATGTGTGTATGTATGTATATATATATATATATATATATATATATATATATATATACACACAGCCGGAGAACTAGCATTTTCAAAAGGACAGTGCAGCAATGAGTCTCCATAATCTGTCATGACAGAGCCCCTTTAAGACTTATTTTTTAGCCTTGACTAGACTATAATTTTAGGTTCCATGCACAATAAGCAGCAGAAAGAAGCCGCATAAAAAGCAGGCCTATGGAGCATATTGCAAAAGCATTTAGGCGGGTTTACGAACCCCAAAAAAATGTAAACATAAAAATGCTTGATGCGCCTACATGCTGCGTTTAAGCACATCGAGTGGCTTTCTTGCCCAAAAGCTGCTTCTCAAAAAAAGCACTTTTTTTTGTTTGTTTTTTGTTTTTTTAAGCCTGTAAATGCCCAAGTTTACATGGGCTCATAGGCTAATATAGCTTCTACAGGCTGAAATAAAAAACGCCAAATGTCTGTATAAGCAGCATTTTTCTTTTATGCCCAGTGTGCATGAGGCCTTAAAGCCTAGTGCACATGGACCGAATTTTGGGCGGCATCGGACAGTTCAATAAATAACCAGCCGACATTCGGGCTGTGTGTGTATGGCAGCTGGTCCGACAGAATCTGGCAGTGCGGTGGAAAACCAGCAGCGACTGGCTCCTGATCAGAGCGCTCAGCCAATGCAGGGCTTCCATACATTGCTTGCCAATGGCTGAGAGCGCTGACCGGAGTGTTCTGGCTTGGGGGGGGTGTCCCCCTGTCGGAACACAATAGAACAGCAGGGGAGATCGCTGTACTAACGGCGATTGTTAGTACACACTTAAAGTGGATGTAAATCCAATGTCATCCTTACTAAACTACTGCCATAGTGGTTACCTATAAGGATATACATGTCTCCTGCATGTATCTTTACCTGTCAAATGTCTCCCCTCTGTCTGTTATTAGACCCAAAAAACTGCAGATTCTGTGGGTGGGTCTGTTGTCTGGAGCTCGGTGGGTGGAGTCGTGATGTCAGTAGACTCCCCGCCCACCTCTACACTCCCCTTGTCAATATGCATTTTCTCCTGTGTATTTCTTACACTGAACTTCTGCTATGATCACTAACATCCAGTGAAAAGACAGGAAAGTAACCACATGACTTCAGCATGCCAAATCATGGTGAGGTGTGGAACAGCCAATCCTTGCAGAGCTGCTGAAGAAAGGAGTGGGGGTGGGAATTAAACAATAATGCATGTCTTAGGCTAGTGCACGAGATATGTAAATCACCTGTCACTCACAGCAAGGGGGAGGATTTGACAAAGTTTTTCTCTGTTTGTCAAGTTTTATCTCACTGAACAATAAAAGAGGATTGCTCAGAGCTGGATTAACTCTTTGTGGCAAGACTGGGCTCAAATGATAGGAAATCTTAGACTCTACATTATGACATAAAAAAAAAAAAAAAACTTTGGGTTTACATCCACTTTAGGGAGTAAATATTGTTTAGGTACAACGTAGTTACAGTTTTAATGAAGTAAGCTGGATGTGAATAAGATAATTTTGAAAGCCTGTTTACCTAGCCTTAACCTATTCATAACCTGGGATTTGAGAAAAGGATGGTGTGTAATGTGCAGGGAGTCTCCGCAGTTGAGTACACCCACTAATATCAGGCTTGAGGTTGAACATGAACTACCTGAAGGTCTCCAGGGTTGCCCAAGTGTTTGTAAAGCAAAGGGGAATCCTTTTCTTCCTTCAACCCTCTTCAAAGGCGCCTGTGAGACAGAAAGGAAAGAGCAACTTCTTGCAAACACACTGGAATGGAGCAAGCTCAAAGAAAATGAACATCAAGCAACATCTAAAAGTAACAGCAGCAGCATAGAAAACTAAAGGAGGGATCCAATTCCACAGAGAAGCTGTGTACTCAGTCATGAAAAGGCACAATTCACCGGTGACCTTTTTCTTCATGTATATAGAAGAATCCAATGACAGCTGACAGTATTGTAGCTATGAAAAAAGTATCCATTTTATTTCTTCTCTGTGATACTTCTGTGTAACATTACATCAGTGTGTGGCGGAAGTGGATTTCCGTACTTTAGGTATTGATATATTTTATTTATATTGATACATTTGCTGTAAATGTCAGTGTTGCACTATACAAGGCCATAATTTAATCCTATTTAAGCAAAATTTTAGAAAAAAGAGAAGTGGGAAGGGAGCAGATTTGTACTGTTTATTGCAGCAATTTGTAGTGTTTATTTCTCTTTGGATTTAATTAACCTCTTCCCAGTGGCTGCTTTGCCATGTAAACCTTGAGTGGTGTTATCTGCTAACCGTTCTGCTGAGTACACAAAATAGTCTGTCATAGTTGTTCCTCTAAAAAGGAAAATAAACAATATTTCCACCGTTTGCAGAGCAGAAAGGCCTCTTTATAAGTGTCTGACACCCAGCCTTGTGAGCTCATTTTTCAGTGCTTGTTGTCTGGAGCCGTTCCCAGTCCTGGATCCAGGCTGATGACAAACTAGAGTCTCCTTTCACTGCCTCGAATGGAAGGCCCTGCTAATGAGGCAAAATAAGGAGTGTGAATGTGCTGCAGCTCGTGATGAGGGCTGACGTCCCCAACAACTTCCAAGGACTGCGACCCCAGACAGCAGTCTGTGGAGTATAGCGAGCCCCCCTCCCTTTTTTGTCTTCACACTTCTGGTTATTTTTCATCTTCTACTTTGTGTGTTGTCATTTATTAGTTGTTTGGAGGGGATGTGGACAATCTGTACTGTGTTTGCAGTTCTTCATTATCAGCTTTAAGCTAGAATTTGAACACTGTCTGCCCTAACAAAGGGTTAAAAAATTAGCAACCACCCTCCTGCATTAATTGTTATTTAGGTATAACTCGGTGTGTGCGGGGACAAAGACACTGTGGGGCTGATTTTCTAAAACTGGAGAGTGCAAAATCTGGTGCAGCTCTGCATAGATATCAATCAGCTGCCAGGTTTTATTGTCAAAGCTTAATTTCAACAAGCTGAAGTTAGAAGCTGATTGGCTACCATGCAGAGCTGCACCAGATTTTGCACTCTCCAGTTTTAGTAAATCAACCCCTGTGAGACTGTCCAGAAAAGCTTATTAAGGCTCCTTTCACACGGGGCACGTCCATTTTGACGAACTCTGCTTGCTCAGCGGGAATCGATCCATTAAATGGTTCCCGACCGTCTTAAGCAGATTTACTGTGGCACAACGGCTCTCCTGGGCGAAATCCCATACATATACAGGTTTCTGTTTAAGAGCCACTTGCTGCACGACGGAGGACCCGATGGGCGCGGTCACGTGCACGAGAGCCAGCACGGGGATTTGTTTGTGTAAACACAAATCCCTGTCCTGTCCTCTCAGAGGAGAGGAGGCAGATCGTGTGTTCCTACTAAGTACAGTTAGAACACACCAAGGGAACACACATTTAACCCCTTGATCGCCCCCTAGTGTTAAACCCTATCCTGTCAGTGACACACCGTAATCGGTGCATATTTATAGCACTGATCGCTGTATAAATGTCAATGGTCCCAAAAATGTCAAGTGTCAGATCTGTCAATCGCAGTGCTACTAAAAATCGCAGATCACCGTCATTACTAGTAAAAAAAAAAAAGCCATAAAAATGCCATAAATTTTTTCCATAGTTTGGACGCTATAACTTTTGCGCAAACCAATCAATATACGCTTATTGCGTTTTTTACCAAAAATATGTAGAAGAATATATATTGGCCTAAAATGATGAAGACATTTTTATTTTTAAAAAACATTTTTGGGGATATTTATTATAGCAAAAAGTAAAAATAATGTTGTTCGTCTCTGCTCACTGTGCAGAAGACGGACCTTTTAGAGTCCCGCTCCTCTATGGGGAGATCGGATGAAAACATGCCTCCTGTCCGTTCCCATCCAATCCGCCGTTCCCATCCAATCCGCCAGACAGATGAAAAATAGGACCACCTGGATTTGGCGGACAGAATCGGATCGGTTAGCGGCGGATGTCAGCGGACATGTCACCGTTGACATCTGTTGCTCCATAGAGGTATTCTTGAGTGCTATATTTTAAGTCCCCTGTATTTTTTTTGTGGATTATGTTATTCGGTTTGTGGGATGATAGCAGTGCAATAGGTTTGTGTCTATACTCACGCTATTACCATATATAACTAAAACCCTGATTAAATACCCACCATTTAAGTGTTTATCAAGTAAGCTGAATGGATTTTGAACGGAAGGGGACAGCAGTGGATTTAAGCTTCCATTTATAACTGAGGGGCATAAAAACTTGGCACTAGCTATAACTTTATTTTTTTTGCTTCTATTTTCCTGCATGTACCTCCATAACCCATGTGTGGGCATGCTCCAGAGACGGGCTTTGTGCATCAATAGACCCACACACAGTATGACTTGGCCATGCCCCCCCACTCCCTTCTCACAGGATTTGACAGACAGGAGCAGGCTCAATGGCCCCCTCTGCTGCTGGAGTCTCCTGTGAGACTAGGAAGAGGGTAGAGAAGACTGCAGTGGGACAGCGCTGGATCGTGAGAGAATAAGTGATTGGGTCGGGGGCAAAACAAGTGGTAAAATGTTGCTTTAAAGTTACTGTAAACCTCATACATGAGAAATGAACTAAGCATATCCTTCTCTAGAGTGTATTTGTCTCCATTAAATAGCATGCCATTTCTGTAAGCTGCCTCCTTCCTCTGCTATCAGCATGAATTGCTTCTGACAAGTTTTCTTGACACCAAGAGAAAAATGGTGACAGGGGAGGGATATCCAGCTGATTGACAGACTCAGCTCTGTTCTTATGAGCTGTGTGAAGGGGGTGAGTGTCTATTCCCTCCAATCAGCCCTCGGAGCTTTGCAGAATGTAACTTCAGCTCTCCGCCCCCTTTTTTCTGACCCCTCAGACACGCTTATAAATTCTGGACTTTGAACGGATGTAGAGAAGAGAATATTACAGTTAGTTACTTTACTGGGTATATGGAAGGCTTTACAGCCACTTTAATAACATAATTTATTTAAAAGTTCTGTCGATTTCCATCCATACTTACTACTTAATGGCGTGTCTGTAGCATTGTGCAGGTATTCATAATTTCTTAGCAAGATCCTTATAGACAAGATACTATGAAATTGTCATATGTCACATATTTTCATGTGCTTTTATACATGGATGCAGCTTTTCCTTTTTAGAACATCAAGTTTCTGAACATCTGCCCTGCATACACTGCTATATGCTTGGTACAAATGGATTATGGAGATAGACATGTGGCTGGGTTTTTTTTTTTGCTTTTTAGTTGATTTGCTTTTTTGTGCTGTTTCTGACACAGCAGTTCAGTGCATTTACCTAATAGGTTTAACCCCTTTGGAGTAATTTGTAGATGATCTCTGCATTTCTGCCTCTACATAGGGGTGCACATTCTTTCCTCCTACCAACTGCAGGCTATCTGGCTTTCCAAATATTCACAATCTTTCAATTAAACTTCTGTTTCTAATTTTATTCTGATCTGTGCTCAGCCCAGCTCCTGAACCCGTTCCAAAGCTAATTTCCTATTTTCAATCAGGAAATTGCTGGGTTTTTTTTTTTTCTATAACCACAAAAATCCTAAACAGCTTAGATAGTGAGAGGGAATCTCCATAACGTACCCAGTGAATAGCAGGCTGAAGTACAGTCTATAAGAGACTTGCTTTCTCTGTCTTATTACTTCCTTGTGTGAATGGCGATGCACTAGTTAAACATTGCAGGTTTTTTTTTTTTTTTTTTTTAACAGCGTGTGGTTCACGCAGCAGCATTTGAGAAACATTATTTTCAGGAGCCAGTAAGTCAGATCTTTGAGCTATATAGCTGGCTCAGTCATAAAGAAAGCTTTAAAATGCTAGGAGCCAGCTATATGATTTTTGTAGACTAATTAGCTACTTCTCCATTTTTTTTTTTCCACCAACCAAATGGCTCATTTCACAGGGTGTAGATCCACACTTTTGTGATATGGGAGGGGCTTTTATGTAGGACGAACCAGAATTTTTTTCCCATGAAAAATACTTAACGTTGATGTAAACCCGAATATTTTTTTTTTTTATATATCAATGTAGAGTCTAAGATTTCCTATCATTTGAGCCCAGTCTTGCCAACAAGAGTTAATCCAGCTCTGAGCAATCCTCTTTTATTGTTCAGTGAGATAAATTTTGACAAACAGAGAAAAACTTTGTCAAATCCTCCCCCTTGCTGTGAGTGACAGGTGATTTACATCTCGTGCACTAGCCTAAGACATGCATTATTTTTTAATTCCCTCCCACTCCTTTCTTCAGCAGCTCTGCAAGGGTTGGCTGTTCCACACCTCACCATGATTGGGCATGCTGAAGTCATGTGGTTACTTTCCTGTCTTTTCACTGGATGTTAGAGTTCAGTGTTAGAAATACACAGGAGAAAATGCATATTGACAAGGGGAGTGTAGAGGTGGGCGGGGAGTCTACTGACATCACGACTCCACCCACCGAGCTCCGGACAACAGACCCACCCACAGAATCTGCAGTTTTTCGGGTCTAATAACAGACAGAGGGGAGACATTTGACAGGTAAAGATACATGCAGGAGGCATGTATATCCTTATAGATAACCACTATGGCAGTAGTTTAGAAAGGATGACGCTGGGTTTACATCCACTTTAAAAGATTTGTGGAACGTAAAGAGAAATTGCAGTCTGCTCACATAATTTGTAATAAAAACATATTTGCCATTCTGAAGCTTCCCTCCAACCACTTTGCATATTATTTTATATATACTGTGATTCTGTACTTGCCAAATATGCTGCAGAAATCTCCCTCCACTGAGTCTGGCTGCAACCATTTTAACTGTGGGTAGCTGAAGCTGCTGCCTGTTCACTTCCTGGCTTTACACAGACATGCAGAGGCACACCTTTAGCTCTGCAGCTCTAATTGGCCCTCTTATGACTCATCGCATCATACCGCACCAGGATCTTGCAATGCAATCCTGAGTGTGGCACGGGGTTACCGCTAATGGTACTAAAATTAACCCCGAGCCACACTCGGGAAAACCGACAGGGAGGTTAAAAACTATGAAAAACTATGAAAAAAGTTGGTGCCCAAAATTGGACTTTGATGTGTCTTCAATGCTCTTATCAATAGTCTTTACTCCAGCAGAAAGTCATATAATATGGCCCTCCTGAAGCCTGCTTCTCTACCAGTTTATCTGTAGTTGAACAGACAAAGTGGTAGTTGTAGTGTGGTACATTTACAGCTGATGATGAAATTGTGTAGTAGCCACAGCCGAAGATGTATCACCTTCAAACTGAAAAAGGATGTTGAATCCCCCTGAGCCCCAAGTGGATTAAGGACTTGGTACTGTTCTGATCTGTGGTGTGGTTGACATGCTCCCTGTTGCTATTTGGCCACAATGCTCTGAAGAAGATAAATGCATTATTAGTTTTAAGTACAGGACACACCGAGGACATGGCTAGTCTCTGGTAGTGGCTGCTTGCCAGCTGGTATTGCCTCCTCTAACACAGTCATTTCTGATCCACTTACTGTTCAAAGCCCCTGATAGCACCATCATTTCTCATTTTTCCCTTCTTACTCTCTCTATATTGTCTTCCACTTATGCCCACATAGCATCTTTTCTCAGCCTTATCAGCCCTTCCATCACCACTGTTATATCGACTGTGACAACTGTACTGATTTTACTTCTTCATCAGTACCATTTCTCTTCTCTTCTAGCTTGTCTGCTCCCTCTTCCGCACTCCAGTCTAACTCCCATTCTTCTTTTCTTCCTCCAATGTTATGTTGCTCTCGTGGTCCACCTTGTCTATTTCCTGTCATCTCTCTTACCTGTTTGACAGACTTACATTCCACTGTTCATTGCCAAAATCTTAACCAAGTGGCCGACTTTAAGGTGGATCTTCACCTGCTAAGCCCCCCCGCCCCATTTTTTTTTTTCTCCCGCTTACTGGATGGTCCATTTTGCACATTTCCGATACGCACCCTGAGATCCTCTTATATTTTGCCACCTCTTGGTCCCCTGTCACCATGTTGTTACATTATCAGGAGGCTCACTGGCTCTTCCTGGTTCAGCCAGGTGCACATCTTGATGATGCAGCGCTAGGCATGCCCTCATCCTCCTGAATGTGCTGTGCTTACTGGGATATGTGATGTGCATTTGCCAGAAGGCAAAGGGAGAACAGTGCACGTCATTCGCCTAGAATCATGGGTGCTCAACCTGTGGCCCCCAGCTGATGCAGAGCTACAAGTCCCATGAGGCATTTCAAGCATGACAGTTGCAAGCATGACTGCCATGAGGCATTTTGAGGACGACGGTTGCAAGCATGACTGCCAGAGAGGCATGATGGGACTTGTAGTTCTGCAACAGCTGGAAGGCCACAGTTTGAGCAACCGTGGAGGTGGGGCTGCACTTTTTTCCAACAAAAAAGGAAATAAGGCTGCTTTCACACTGAGACGCTTTACAGGCACTATAACGCTAAAAATAGCACCTGTAAAGAGCCTCTCCTGTCACCCCAGTGTGAAAGCCTGAGGGCTTTCACACTGAAGCAGTGCACTGGCAGGGAAAAAAAAAAAAAAGTCCTGCGGGCTGCATCTTTGAGGTGCTGTAGAAGCGTTGTATACACTGCTCCTACTGTGCCCCTGCCAATTGAAATCAATAGGCAGCGTTGTCGAAGTGCCAGCAGAGCGCCAGTGCTTTGTGGGTGCATTTAACCTTTTTTTGGCCGTTAGTGGGGGTTAAAGGCTCCCCGCTAGGGGCCGAAAAGGGCCACAAAAATGTTGGTAAAGCGCCAACAAAAATAACAGGGCTTTACCGCCGACGCCCCCATTGCCCCAGTTTGAATGTAGCCTTAAAGACAGGCCTAATATGGTAGCAGAGGGGAGGAGGGGTGGACAGGAGGGAAGTCTTTCCTGAGGGTGAAGATCTGCTCTAAAAGCAACTGCATCCAGATGATATCTAGCTATTGGCTGACAGGAGAGTGGGGGCGCACAAAACAGATACAGGATGTTTGAGACTAAAGAGGGGAGGGTGGCTACAGTGCTGTGCTGTGCTGTACTTCTTCTCCCATATTGTACTTCTTCTCCCATATTGTACTTCTTCTCCCATAAATTGGGCTTTAGCGTGGGGAGCAGCTGACAGACTGCACAGACATAAAGATGTGCTTTTATTGTGCTACAAGTGCTACAAGTGCTACATGCACTTTGTTCCCTGGTAGATTTGACAATGATTTTCAAGTTTTGGTGATGCTGTTTCTTCTTTAAGTGCAAACGTTCATCCATTCATTATCCATATGTTGTTTAGAAAACATTGAAGGGTCCCAAGAAAAGGTTTTTTTTTTATTTTTAACAGTGTCAAATCTGATAATGTGTTGTGTTGCTCTTGGATCCAGTTTAGAATAAACCTGTCGGAGAACTCCACTGGGTGGCCTGTTGTTTGCAGGTCTCCGGAGAGGATGTTTTCAGGTAGACGTTACACCTTTGTATACAAACACAATGGCAGGGAGACTCAAATATTTCTTTGTACAAGAGTTGCTTTTCTGCCTCCCTTTCTTCTCTGTTAAAATGTGTCTTTTATTGCGACTGTTGAACATGCCTGTAGGTGTTTACACATTGATGTAAGTAACAGGATTAAACAGCTTTTCTACTAATCCCTTCCAAATAGCAGAAATTTCCAGCCATATTGATGGCGTTTATGTAGAAGGGGAACAGTTTTCAACCGCAGGGGAGTTGTGCTGAATGCTCAGACAGCTCGAGAGGCAGACAATCGAATAAAAGCAGTCCAAATATGCTTTTGCAAAGCTGTTTAAGTCATAATAATAATACTCTACGTGAATTTATTACTCGTCTCACCTCCTTAGGGGATGAGGAGCCAAGCAACATGTGAAAGGGGGTTTGTGTGAATTGGTGAAACAAACCTTTCCTTCAGATTTTCTATTGAGTGCTGTCTGGAATGACACAACCTCAAGCTGCTGTACTGACACACTTCACCTGAGGCCGAGTCTCTGGATCACTTGGCTTTATAAACCTATGCACACGTTCTACCATTCATTACAGGGAATGTTCTCTGTGCTGGCTGCGCGGAAGATTGTTCTATAAGCAGTCTGCATATTCTTTCATGTTCAGTCTGGCCAGGTTTCCAGCTAAAGCTTACCATACACATTATAATCTGACTTTACAATCTCCTTTTAATCAGGCAGGCCCTTGGGCATTAAATGGGCATGTAGTCCAAGGGCCTGCCTGATTGGCTACAAATTGATTGCATAATTTAGGTAGGTTCTCATATTACATAGTTTTGGTAGATCTAAGGTTGAATGTATTGGGATTTCACAGTCAGATTGTGACATTAATGGTGACTATAAACCACAATGTCTCATCTTGGTACAGGTAACCCTTAGTGGGACTTCTGATGTGGTGTTTAACCACTTGCAACCCAGGCCAATTCTGACATTTCTCTCCTAAATCATCTTTTTTTTTTTTTTTTTGCTAGAAAGTTACATAGAACCCCCAAACATCTTTTTTTTTTTTTTTCAGACACCCTAGAGAATAAAATGGCAGTCGTTGCAACTTTTTATCTCGCATGGTATTTGTGCAGCAATTTTTCAAGCGTGTTTTTTTTGGGAAAAAAAAATAGTTTCATGCTTAAAAAACAAATCTCTAAAGTTAGCCCAATTTTAATGCAAATTGTGAAAGATGATGTTACACTGCAGGTTTCCCCGCATCCGATTTGCGTGTCAGGAGACTGTGACTGCCTTTCAATGGAGCTGGTTCACACAGCTCCGGGGCGGCTGCAGAGCGAATTGCACAGGAGTCCTGTGCATCTTTGGTCCGTTGCAGGTCCAAACTCAGCCAAAAATTCGGACTGAAATCGGACCTGAAACAGTGAACAGGGACTCACAAGACCCCTGCTGAGTCGTTCTGCGCGGCAGTGTGAAGCCAGCCTAAATTGGGTATTAGGCTCTATGCACGCTGAAGCTTATAAACTGCTGTTTTTGGTAGTTTGGGCGTTTTTATTTATTTTTTTTTTTTACAGCCCATAAACTCCCCTCTGTTATCCTATGTGTTCATACACACATGGACGTTTTTGCATATTTATCAGCAGTGGAGTTTATGGGCTGTTGTCTGAACGCCCTAAAATCGCGTTCAGGAGCTGGTTTTCTGACCACTAAAAAACTCTTAAAAATATTAAACGCTGATAAACATTGATAAACACTCAAACGTGGCTTTTAAACGTTTTTGATCCAATGAATATAAAATTAAACATTTCTTAAAACAAAAATGCTAACGCCGAAAAATGCTAATAAACGCTGTTGCAAAAATGTTAAAAAAGAAAGACTCGCTGCAAAGCTACTGCCGTTTTTATAACGTTATTTTAACGTCCAGTGTGCATGAGGCCTAATAGTGTAAGTATATTTCCTGTGTCATTTTATTTGCCTTACCTTGTAATGAAAGGGACAAGCAACTTCTTGTTTCAGGTCTCACAGCACCAGTACATGCCTTACCATGCCTTTGTGTTGCATCATAGATGAGAAAGAGCTAATGTCATGAAACAGTGAGCTCTCTATTAATTAGCCTGCCTAATGTTAATTGATCATATCTAATATGTGAATGAGTCTGATCTTATTACTAGCTCTCACCTGAAAAGCACTAAACTTGAGAGACCTGGAGATTGTGGGATATGTAGTTTCTTCACAGAAAGTGTTAGTTCTCACACTACAGACAGAGGCCATGCATTAACCTGTGTAGTTACATGCGACATGCTTCATGTTTGACGCAGCATAGTCAATGCCCATCTTATAAGTGAAAAACACAAGGCACCGGTAGGAAGGTTTATTTTGCCTTTTAACCACTTCGCATCCAGGCCAATTCTGACACTTCGCTCCTACATGTAAAAAAAATCATCATTTCTTTGCTATAAAATTACATAGAACCCCCAAACATTATATATTTTTTTTTAGCAGAGGCCCTAGAGAATACAATGGCGGTCATTGCAACTTTTTATCTCGCACGGTATTTGCACAGCAATTTTTCAAAGCGGTTTAAAAAAAACAAAAAAAAAAACAAAAAAAAAGTTTCATGCTTTAAAAAAAACAAAACAAAACAGTTAAAGTTAGCCAAATTTTTTTGCATAATGTGAAAGATGAAGTTACGCTGAGTAAATAGATACCTAACATGTCACGTTTCAAAATTGCACACGCTCGTGGAATGGCGCCAAACTTTGGTACTTAAAAATCACCATAGGCAACGCTTTAAAATTTTTTACTTGTTACATGTTTTGAGTTACAGAGGAGGTCTAGGGCTAGAATTATTGCTCTCGCGCTAACGTTCGCGGCGATGCCTCACATGTTTGGTTGAACACCGTTTTCATATGTGGGCGGGACTTACGTATGCGTTCACTTCTGCGTGTGAGCACACGGGGACAGGGGCGCTTTAAAATTTTTTATTTTTTTTTTTATTGTTAATTTTACTTAAAAAATTTTTATTTTGATACTTTAAAAAAAAAAAAAATTTGATCACTTTTATTCCTATTACAAGGAATGTAAGCATCCCTTGTAATAGGAATATGGCATGACAGGACCTCTTTACAGTGAGATATGGGGTCAATAAGACCCCACATCTCACCACTAGGCTGGGAAGCCTAAAATTAAAAATAAAAAAAAAAACAAAAAAAAAATGATCACCGCTTCCCAGCCGAGTTTTTTTTTAATGCAGAGGCTGGGCGTGACGTCATAACATCGCGCCCGGCCTCCGAACGATCATAGAGACTCCGGCGACCATCTGGTCTGCTGGAAATCTCCATGGTCAACCTCCGGGGCCGGCGGATCCGCTCTCCGACTCACTGATCGCTGAGGTGAGTCGGTAGAAGCACCGGAGGGCGGCGGAAGGGGGGGGACGTCCCCTACCAAGCATGGCAAAGTTATTATACAGAATATACATTTATGTGTTTTTTTTTGTTTTTTTTTTGGTTTACAAACCATAAAGGGAAAAATTGTAAAAAAAAGTTTGTTCGTTTCATCAGTTCAGTCACTTTTTTCAAAGAAAAACGTATTAAGTTTTTCAATGGATTTTCCTCCATTTTTTCATCCTTTTTTAACATCTGCCAGCTAGAGTCCTTCACCACTTGAATCCTTCACCACTTGTGTCCTGGATCCATTTTTTTAATGGAAGAAAAATAGGGCTTTGATTGGTTCCAAAAAAACGGATGTAGATGGAAGTGGATGTAAATGGAGGATCACCCATTTACATCCATTTTTCCGTTGAGATGCATTGATGCCCGTCAATGAATGAATGAATGGATGAAAAAAATGGACAAACGGTCCACATATGTGAAAGGGGCCTTAGGGAAATTGGCATCCAATGATCCCATTCACACTCTAGTACAACAAACAATGAGTGATTTTTGTTGCCACAATATGCATAGTATTAGCAGTCACCACAGCTATGCATGTAACCTCACTAAAGATGTGCTACTATAAGATTGCTAACACTTTGGAAAGCACGCCTAAAGAGAAATAATGTTTGCATACTGGCAATAAAATGAAGGCTTCCAACTATACATACTTGCACTCAATCAGCCAAGCCTGCCGGTAAGGCAAGGCCTGTGCCTTGTGGTCTCCATCTCAGTGTTCTATGGCATGGAGAAAAGAACTTATTGTTACTACTGTTGGAGTGATCAAACAGACAAATTGGCACAGGCTACACTTTCCAGTCAGCCATATGGTTCTCTTTAATGATCTCCAAAGCCTTTGTGTTTTTCTAAATAGCTTAACACATGTGGAATCAAATCCTTAACCTCAGCTACACTGAGAGGCCATGACAGATTTCAGATTTACTTTGCTTAAAGCTAACCATAGATTATGCGATTTTCTTTTTTTCCCCTGCAACCACAGGTGGCAGGAAAGAAAATCTTTTGATTTCCCCAGGGGAGAGGCCCAGGCCCTGACCCAGACCTAGTGATTATTGCTAGCAGCTATAGCCACTGGCAATAATCGCATGCTAAAAATCTGACATGCTGGTTGTAATCAAGTTGATTGATGGATCGACTGGTACAAGCAACCTTCCCATAGATGGATCAAATCTTGAACAGTCCCTGCTATACCGGCCAAGATTCCATCCATCTATGGCCGGCTTTAGTCTTGGGGTTCATTTAGAAATTGAATTTAGGCCGAGGATCTATCTTAATTTGATTGACCACTTTTTAGATAAAAGGATTATTTTGGTTGGTTTAAAGCTTAATTCCAAGTAAATATAAAAAAAAGTAATAATTGAAAAATTAAAAAAGAACTTATTATTGTTAAAAGCAACAAGTACATGAATTTAACTTAGTGTGAGCCTCTTGCAATTCCCCAATAAAGCGGAGCTCAGACTGGTGGAAGGAGTAAGGGTCGGTTCACACTAGGACGACTTGGGATCCGACTTGTAAGCCCTCAAGTCGCCCCAAGTCGCTTTACTGTGAGATTTGCATTACAGTGAATGAGAGCGTCTTAATTGACACTACTGAAGTCGCTCCGACTTCAGAGCGTACTACTTGTACTACTTGGATCCGACTTCTAGGCGAGCTGTACCCATAGAATTCAATGGAAGTCGCCTCCAAGTCAGATCTCCATCTATATTGAAGCGACTTTACAGTTAAAAAAATTAGTTTGCCCAGGCAAATCCCTCCCTCCCATAGAGCTGATTATTCTGTGATTGGCCACAGCCAAAGTCGCCTGTCCTGGAGGCGACTTGAAGTCGCGTTGTAAATTGCTTAAAGTCGCGCTGAAGTCGCGTTGAAGCCGCGTTGAAGTCGCCTTGCAAAGTCACGCTGAAGTCATGTTGCCCCTGTGTGAATCGAGCCTAAAAGCCCAGTAAGCTAATTATGTGTGTTGCCGTGCTAACAAGGGACATACTAACAGGAGGGGAGAGCAGAGTGATGAGCTCATCGGTCTGCTGCTTCCTATTCACCAGTCACAGGTGGAGCAGGGTCAGGAACTAGTAATGTTTACCTAACTACAGTATTAGATAGCAACTACTACTACTAGTGTGATTTCAGATGCGACTTGAGTTGCACAGAATCACATTTTTTTCAATAGTGTCCAGGCAATGTCACTGAGAATGGAGCGATATTTTGAAAAGGTACCTGTATTACTTTGCCGCAACTGCAGCAAGATTTTGGCCCCAACGCACAAATTGCAGATATGTGCAACTCTGATGTGATTTTGTGTGTTTTTTTTTTTTTTTTTTTACCCTCCACTCTTCAAATCCAATAGTAGTAGTATTCGTAAAAAAAAGTACTACACAGGCATAAAAGCATGTCAAAGAACGAACAGCCATAAAATTGCATCAAAATCGCAAAGAAGTTGTACTGCATAATGGCACCTGAAATCAGATCAAAATCACATTGTATTAGTGTGAACCAGGCTTTATTGTTCATTGTTTTTAAGAAAAAAAAAAAAAAAAGTATCTATTATGTAACTTATATCTCAAATATAATTGTTATTTAGCCCACGCTCACATTGGGCCGATTTGCCATGCCCATGCCAAATCGACGGCCATTGCTGGCAATAGCACCGTCCAAATTGGTGCGATGCTGCACCAATTCCCAGCAGTAGCTCCTGTACTACTTTTGGTCACTTTGGGGGAGATTTGAATAGACATCTGTGCAGGAACCCACACGGATGTCTGTCAAATCGCCCCCGAAGTCGGACTGCATTGCCGGTTTGAAATCGTGCGATTTCAGCTGATCTCGCACAATTTCAAACCCGCCCCCTAAAGGTGAACCTGGGCTCTAAGGGATTTTCTGACTATACCAACCCGGGAAACCGTTCTGTGCAAGTAGAAGGGTGTTGAAGGTCAGACCTCCCACTTGTCAGCTCTTATCTATTGCTTGGCCTTTTTTTTTTTACTCCAGCTCCAGCCTTTGAAATCAATTGCAATTCAGGTTGATTTGTTTTCAGTATTGCTGGTAAAGGAGTAAATTTTTTTTTTTAATATAAACAAAAGCTTGGTTCAAGGGATGACTTTCAATAGATCGCAGCGAGTTCACTGCTCTGCTATGCACGAAACCCTGACCAAGAATCCGGTCATCTAGGAATGATTTGGCACTGGGTTCCCAACGAACATGCGATGCGCTCCGGGAGAGAAGCACCCCGCTTCCGTCCACGCTTCGGTGCCGAGAAGAGCTGCTCTATGCACCGGCCCCCGCTCGTGCAGAAGGGGAGATGCGTCTATCCCAGGGCTCTGTGGCACTGAGGTATCTTCACCAGACGAGACATCACCAACAGAGGAAATCTTTAAATGTGCTCTAGTGACACCAGGAAAGGCTTTGTAGAATGTGGGGTTATGGTTGATTTTGGAGGAAGTTCTCTAATTCTATCTATTCTGTCTTGGCCATCTCACTCTGCATCGGCCAGGTGTTCAGACAAGGGCACTTATATCATTAGAAGGGGACATAGTGTGTCTCTTAGCTGCCACTCAAAACACCAACGTTTCAATTACATCCTCCAGCACAGGGAAAAAAATCGGTGATGACAACAGGACAGGGCACAGTTCATTCGAGGCCATTCACATGGCTCTGTTCCAGACTGTAATCCTGCCGCACAGATCAGTGGTCTAGCACTTCAAATGCAAACTCAAACACAAAAGCACACTTTGTGTATAAAAATAATAGGTGAAAACTGCACTTTTATCAGCCTGATTTGCAGGGTTCAATAAAAAAAAAGAAGTTGTCTGATTTTTTGAAATGTTCAATTTAAAAAAAGGCTTCAGCACCCTGAAAGTCATGTTTTTGTCCTTAAAATAAAGCCTGCTGGTCCTGCTGTGATTGGTCCAACAGATAGTGTATTGTCTTGGATTGTGTACAACACTGCTAATGAAGAAAACAATGCAAGTGATTTAAAAGTGATCCATTTAATAGTCGTTAACAGAATGAGAAAACATATCAGGCTTTCAGGACTCGGTGCACAGAAAATCACTCTTTAATGTCCAGGGCATTTTCTGTAGCTGCTAATGAAATAAAAGGCTTAACTTTGCTTTACCGCAATAACAATGATGTAGTATATAGCATAAAAAGATATCCATAACCAGTGCTTCACTCATGCGTGCATTATGACGGCTATAATGCAGGATAATTGGTCATTTAAGATTATTATACTTTACACTTGCAAAGAGGGTGTTAAAGCACATACTCCAGAGTTTATCATGGTGTATGTCAAGGCTCAGATTTTCAGCTGTGAATAACACCAATCAAACCAGCTAACTCAGCAAATTCTGCTGCAGCTGTTAAATATCTTTTATGCAGTACCAACCTATTACTACACTGTGTAAGCAAAAACTGTTAAGTCCCGTTCACACCATATGCATTGGGCAGCCTTGTTGATTAGCGTGATGCATCTTTTACAATTCATCGGTGTCACTCCCTCCACAGAGCACACCAGCAGCCAGTGGTGTGAATAAGCCCAATTAGCTGTAGCCAGTTTGTTTGTGGTCAAAACTTCTCAGAAGCCTGGACCCTGGATGCACACTAGGTGCGTCCAGGATCGGTATTTGCATGTAAATACGCAGTTATGTGCAAACAACAGCAGTGCCTGCCATTGATTTGTACTGATGGCTGTCATCGACAGCTGCTGCTGGTCATGCACAATGTGTGCAAGCAGCGTTTACAACCAATGAGAAGAAACTAATGGTTCTTGCTGGTGGTCACTAGACCTCTGAAGGTATACTGTGGTATATGGCACCAAGCCATCAGTAGCAGATCCTTCTAAGTCTTGTAATTTGCAAGGTGGAGCCTCCATGGTTTAGACTTGTTTTTTCTAGCACATTTTTGAGGCCAACACCTAGATCTCATTATGTTCCCCAAACCACTTGAACCATTTTTGCTGGGTGCATTATCCTGCTGAAAGAGGCCACTGCCATTGGGGAGTACCATTTTCATGATTAGGTGTACTTGGTCAACAACAAAATGTTTAGGTAGATTGTACAGGTCAGTAGCATCCACATGAATGGCAGGACCCAAGTTTCCCAGAAGAACATTGCCCAAAACATCACACTGCCTCTGCCAGCCTGCCTTCTTTCCATACTGCATCCTGGTGCCATCACTTCCCCAGGTAAGCACACACACCTGGTCATCCACATTATGTAAAAGAAAACCTGATTTATCAGACAAGGCCTCCTCCTTCCATTGCTCCATGGTCCAGTTCTAATACTCACATGCCCATTGTAGGCCCTTTTGGCTGTGGACACAGGTCAGCATGGGCACCCTGGCCAGTCTGCAGCTAAGCAACCCCCTACACAACAAACTGCAATGCCCCTTTTTTTTCTGCTTTAAACATATCAACTTTAAGGGTCATGTGTTTACTTGCTGCCTAATGTATCCTACCGAACTTTAGCTGCCATTGAAACAAGATCAATTGTATTCACTAAAAGTGGTTGTAATGTAACATGTATTATTAATTACTTTGATCCTCTCTGTTTTAAGTCCCTGTTCATTACAGTGTGTGTGTTTTCCTAAAATTTATAATGCTAAATACCTTTTTTGCAGAGCTCTGCTGTTCTGTCATGTGACCTCCCTCTGCTTTTCTTCCTGAGTGAGTACAGTGGGAGGGGCTGTGATTTCCCTCTGATAAATGCAAGTTGGCAGAGGGAGGTTATAGGATTGCACAGCAGGGCTCTGAAAAGAAGGTCTTTAGCATTATTATTTTAGGAAAACACACACTGTACTGAATAGGGACCTAAAACAGAGGATCAAAGTAATCGTGTTTTTTTACAAGCACTGGAGCAGCTGCAGGGAATAGAATTACACAGCTATGAGGGGAGGGGTGGGGAGGAGATTGGCTCACACACAGACTACGGAACTGACAGGAAGAGGGGGAAAGCTGAAGAGATGCTGAGGAGATAGGTGGATGATGGAGGCACGTAAACTGACCATGCTATCAGAGATCAGCAGCCATGATAAGTGTGGTCAGTTTACAGAGAGGAGGACAGGAACAGGCAGGATCAACCAGGTATTGTACAAAATAGAAAAGGACAATTGACATGGCAAAAACACTGTACTATATCCCGTGCCTTAAAGGAGACGTACAGCCAAAGTTTGTTTGGCTATACTTCTCCTGTGGATCACAGGAGTGCAGTTCATTCTGAGCTCCTGTGACCTCGTTTTCAGCAGACAGTGGGCTGAAGCCTGCTGTCGGCTGACATCACAGAGCCAGTCCAGGCTCGGACAAGATTGTGACAATAAAGTCAGGATCCGCCCACATGCCTGGACCGACACCTAGCTCAGGCTCTCAGCAAGCTGCTGAGAGCCTGAGATGGCACTCCTTCTCCCTCCACAGCCCAGAGCTCCAGTGAGCACAGGGGGGGCAGAGCAGAGAGTGGTGACTGACTGACCAGATCACTGCTCACAGACCTCCTAAAAATGGAGTGATCAGTGGTCTTTGAACGGTTCACAGTGCACAAGAGGGCCATCATTAGGAACAGTTCGCAGTGCCATCATTAGGAACAGTTCGCAGTGCCATCATTAGGAACAGTTCGCAGTGCCATCATTAGGAACAGTTCGCAGTGCCATCATTAGGAACAGTTCACAGTGCAATCATTAGGAACAGTTCACAGTGCAATCATTAGGAACAGTTCACAGTGCAATCATTAGGAACAGTTTGCAGTGCCATCATTAGGAACAGTTCACAGTGCCATCATTAGGAACAGTTCGCAGTGCCATCATTAGGAACAGTTCACAGTGCAATCATTAGGAACAGTTTGCAGTGCCATCATTAGGAACAGTTTGCAGTGCCATCATTAGGAACAGTAGTCCCCTGTGGAAGGATGGATATGTATTTCCCATAAGGCATGACAAATGGAAAATGAGGCTCCAAAGTGGTCAGAACCTGAGCATTATGTTCATGAGAAGGTATATGTTAACATCCAGACTGTGTCTCCATATGTAAAACCTATATTTTAGGTGTGTTGACCCTTTAAATGCTATTAAAAACATTAATTGGCATTTAACAAGAGCCTTCCTCAGCCCTGTCACATTATTTTTTCGGTCATTGTTGTATGCTTCCCATTTTGTAAACCTCTATAATCCTTTTTAAAAGTGTAACATTTTTACTGGATTAACACTTTCATTTAAAAACGACAATATGACATTGTTGTGTTGCTGAGAGCCCACTAATGAGTGATTGAGATCCTTCGGTGCCCATTGCCAGAATCTGATATTTTCTGTCTGTGTCTAGAAGAAAAATAATAGGGCTTTGGGAAGTACAGCTCTTTCCATTGTAACAGGTGTTGCCAATTTTCCTCATGATCTTTAGCAGAGGCCTTCAGCTTTAATACTTAAAAGCTGTGCAGGAACACACTGTACCCTTAACAATTTGCTGCACAAATAGGTCCTTAACAAGCAGACCTGGCAGCTTATGAGGGAGCGCCTTGCTGAAAAATGCTTTTCATTTTCTGTAATGATACACTATCTTTTGTTTTCGCTTCACCGGCTCTGTGACATAAGTGTAAGTGATCCTTTTCTGAGTTCCTTAAAAATGCATAGGGCCTTGGAGCTAGAGAAGTGTTAACACCTTTATTGCTGACTACGAGGCACACATCAGTTCTCAATAAGCTCCAAATAACCTAAACCCTACCAGTGTTTCCGATTCTAATTCCTCTACTGCTCGCTAAACTACTTTCACACTGAGGCAGTTTTCAGGTGTTTTGGCACTAAAAATACGGCCTGTAAAGTGCCTCTCATACCACCCCAGTGTGAGAGCCCGAGTGCTTTCACACTGGAGCGGTGCGCTTGCGGGATGGGAAAAAAAGTCCTGCAAGCGGCATTTTTGGGGCGGTGTAGGAGCAGTGTATATCCATAGATGCTGCTTGCAGGACTTTTTTTTAACGTTTTGCCAGTGTATCGCCCCAATGTGAAAGCACTCGGGCTCTCACACGGGGGTGGCATGGGAGGTGTTTTTCAGGCACTTTACAGGTGCTATTATTAGAACATGCATAGGTATGAACCAGGCCTTATAAAACGTGAGATTGTAGTATGTGTCAGATCACAGGTCTCATCATTAGTATGATGAAAATCTGTGGTGAGGCTATGGACATTTTAGTATTTACAGTCGTAAAAGCCATGTAGTTGCTTGCGTTATGGAGAAATTCAGCTCAAACTTGCAGAAGCACTGCAATTATGAATGGAGGACAGGGGGATGATTAATAGGTATGCCTCCCTCCATGCCTAGATCTTATTTCATTCATAGAAGCTGTACTACAGCTGGATTCAGGACTATTTCAACTAAGACCCCCTTCACACCGAAGACGTTTTGCAGGCACTATAGCGTTAAAAATAGCTCCTGCAGAGCATCCTCAAACAGCTGCTCCATTGTCTCCAGTGAGAAAGCCCGAGGGCTTTCACACTGGAACGGTGCGCTGGCAGGGCATCAGAAAAAGTCCTAATTGAAATTAATGGGGCAGTGCTGCGATACCGCCGGCAAAACGCCGCTATTGCGGCACATTGCGGGCATTTTTAACCCTTTCTCGGCTGAAATGCGCCACGAATCCGACTGTAAAACACCGCCAAAAAGTGGCGTTTTACCACCGACGCTATGGGTGACTCGGTGTGAAAGGGGTCTAAAAGAAGAAGCATTAGTAAAAGGGACACATTCTACTGATTGTAAGTGTTGTCCCTTGTGCTGACTTTTCTGTGTTTTTTTTTTTTTTTTTTTTTTTGGATGCACTTGGGCTTTAACTGCTTGTTAAGAATATGTAAATACTTGAATGTTCATAGTGTGACCATAGAGTCAAGGTAATGGCAGCCATAAACATGGGATGGTAGCCAAATTATGTGATTTTGCATACAAGTCAATGGAATGCAGTGTGTATTCGCATGGTTAATAAAATCATAAACCCAACATTTCCTATTCATGATATGTGCCTGCTGTACCATCTACTTGTATGAAAAAGTATCCTGTTCTCTTTGTATTGCTTCCTTTGTGAAATCCTTGGTGATCCTGCCAGTCCTTCTGCTTTCCTTTAAAAATAAAAATAAATAAAAATAAAACTAACCACGCTAAGCAGGAGAACACACCGTTGGTCATTTCTCAAGCTGTACTGGGAACTCAGCCTGCTCTCCTCCAATGATTTGACTTGCCCTGCCCCCCCCCAAAAGCCATTCACTAGGAAGATTAGTGTGCTGCTGTTTCTCCTCCCTCAGCTCTCTGAGCTCCTTATGCAGCGGAGAAAAGAGATCATGTGATCACATATTAAAAAAAATTGTATGCATTTATGCTTTTTTTATATCTATACACAAATATTTTGCCTTTCATTTCTATTTTAAACTGAATAGGTTGTTTTACAAGGTGAAGGTTCACGTATAGTCTAATTTGTGACACAGACCAGGTAAATGTATCGTATCATATCTAAAGTAATCCACTTTCGCTTAAAAGCATGCTTTTTCTTGTCTACATTTGACTTGCTTCTCAATCTGACCCCAGTGTACTGTAGACTCTAAAATCTTTTCAGAGATCCAGGAAGATGTGTACTTTTAAAAGCCTTGATATCTGTGTGGGTGCAGATGTGCTGCACTGATATGTGCTACCTGTGGGGTAAAGGGTCACAGCTGGAATACCTGACGTGGTCATCTATTCTCGTCATGCGTCTTTGCTACTTCATAATGAGCTTGTTGTGCTAATGTGCAGTTTCAGAGGGGAAGAACAGAGCTGTTAAAGCCTGGGAACTGTTAAAAAAATGTCCTGAAATTTGCACATTAGGGCTCCGTTTACATCTAGGCATCCCGGATCGCAGGTGGAATCAGCACAATTCTGCCAGCGATCCCAAATCACTGCAAATTGCGGGACGTGCTTGCGGTGCCCCTCACTTCCAATGGCACCCTGATCGCAGCACAAAAGAAGTTCCGAGATGATTCCACCCGCGATCTGGGACATCTAGAGTTTTGTGTTTTTGCCTGTAGAAGCAGCTCAATGTTGTTCTATGTGTCCATGCATATTAGGATGATTACAGGCATATTTTGAGCAATTACAGGCAGGAAAAAACGCTGCTGGTTTGCGTTTCTCATTGGCGCTTTCTGGCAGAACAAACGGAAAACTCTCCAAAACTCATCCAAACTTTGTTTAAAAATGCTCTATATCTGCGTTTTTTTCAGCCAAGGGAACTGGCTTTTTTTTTTTTTCCTTCAAGCCCGGTGTGCATGGAGCGTAAAGCCTCGTACACACAGTCTAATTGTTGGACGACCGAGCGTCTGATTTTTGTCAAAAGGGCGTGTGCAGTATTTTGTCTAGCATACTATCTATCTGCAAATTGTTGTTTGACAAACACGAACGTAGTGATGTACTATGAGAGTATAAAGAGGACGTACATTTCTCAAGCGCCACCCTTTGTGCCCCTTCTGCTAATTTCATGTCAGTAGAAGTTTGGTGAGTGTTGATTTGCGTTTTTCAGATTGTACAAAACAAATGTCTTTTGAAATACGTTTGGCATAACTACATGCAGGGCAGTTTCATTATTATCCCATTAAAGAAGATGAGAATTTTGACATTTCAATGTCGTGTCACGAATGTTAATTCTAGATTATGAACAGAAGTTTACAAGACCGAATTCTTCCCAGTCGTTCCTGGATTCCGAGCATGTGTGTTTGTACTTTTGACTTTTGTGTGATGGATTTCTGTACTGACCATCCGAAAATCAGATGTTGAGTTCACATCGGACAAAAATTTTATAGCCTGCACATCCAGCTTTTGTCTGATGTAAAAGTCAAATCGTCTGTCGAATGCACCGAACTAAGGATCTGAAAATCCGCAGACAGCTCGTCTTCAGACATTTCCCTTCTGATTTTCATACCGTGTGTATGAGCCTTTAGCCTGGGTTCACACTGAAGGCGGGTTTGTGACCTCGCACGATTACAAACTGGCATTTCAGTCTGACTTGGGGGGCGATTTGAGAGACCTCTGTGCGGGTTCATGCACAAAAGTCTATTGAAATCGCCCTTGAAGTCACCAAAAGTAGGGCAGAAACTACTTTTGGGAATCGGTGCGGTGCTGCAAAGTCAGCGTGGCACCGAATTAGACAGTACCCTTGCCGGCAATAGGCTCTGATTTGGCCTGCAAATAGACATGTCAGATCGGCCCGGGAGCTTAAAGTAAACTATGGAAGAAGCTATGTGGCAGCATACGGCACTCGGAGAAGGACTGCAGGCCTGGCGCTCATCTTGCAGTAATTACTGTGGTAAGACTATGGTGTCTTAAAATGACCAGCAGAATGAGGTTATAACTGATCTGTCTGTTTGACCTACATAGCAACGTTATCCCACAGCAACTTCCCCTGATTAATTCCCACAGCTGTACTCTCGTTCAAATGACTGTAATCCTTTTAAACCCTGAGAGATTTTCTGTATATAGATATGTTTTTATTAAGAGTTTTGTTTTCTCCACTCACTGTCTCCAGTGTGTCGGCTTCCTTTTGTTTTAACCAAGACACCACCTGATTTGCAAGCTTTGACTCTAATTTAATACAGATCTGTCACACATAATTTCTCGTGTTATTGCCGCTTTTATGCAGTTATCTCAGACAAGAAATAGCAAAGGATTTGTGCATTTCATACCAGTCGCTTCACACGGCTAATTTCAGAGCAAAGTAATACTGCTCCAGCCCAGATTAATTGGGTGATGCAGGCGTTAACACACAAGTGGTAACAAGTGTTTGGGTTCACCAAAGGCTATAGCAGGGGTAGGCAACCTTTTGAGCACAGTGTGGCAAAAAATGTTTTCAAAGAAATTTGAAAGTGCCGATTTTTATAACAAAAAAAATTTAAACTTCACACACTCAATCACAAAAAGGATTTTTATGAAGTAAATGCTGTAAACTACTTTAGTAGTGAGAAATTTAAGATCCTGCACTCTCACTTCAGGTCAGCCCCAATTCCTGCAAGTCCACACCTCAGATAACTGTCCCCTCTACAAATCTGTTTCACCACTGTAACCCCCTGCACATCTGCCCCACCACTGTAACCCCCTGCACATCTGCCCCACCAATATACGCCCTTGCTCTTCTGTCCCACCACTGTAACCCCCTGCACATCTGCCCCACCAATATACGCCCTTGCTCTTCTGTCCCACCACTGTAACCCCCTGCACATCTACCCCATCGATGTACCCCCTTTTCTCATCTGCCCCACCTCCCTGCACATCTGCTCCACTGCTGTATGCCCATGCTTTTGTGTCTCACTACTGTGAATCACCTTCTCATCTGTCCTAACACTGAACCCATCTGCTCATCTGCCCCACCACTGTAACTCGCTTTCTCATCTGCCCCACCAATGTATCTCCTGCACATCTGCCTCACTTCTGTACCCACCTGCTCTCTTGCCCTACCACTGTAACCCCCTGCTCATCTGTCCCACCAATACACCTCCTTTTCACATCTGCCCCACTGCTCTACTCCCCTTATTTTCTGTCCCACCACTGAACCCCCTTCTCATCTGCCCCAACACTAAACCCCTCCTGCTCATCTGCTCCACCGCTGTACCCTCTTTTCATCTATGATATGAGTGATCTGCAGAGTGGTGAAAGGAAGCAGAGATGAGACACATCTACCTGTCCTGGCACACTCATTCTGTTGATCCACTTCTCACATCCAGCCCATGTGCTTGTATGTGATGTATGTGATGTCACATACAAGCATCTGGAATGGATGCGCAATGATGAGCTCAGGTCAGGGGCATTTTCTGAAAGCAGTGGGCTTGTATGCAGGATCATAAGTTGGGCCCCCGCAGCTGAGTAAAAGTGCAGCGCTCTGCGCCACAGGAAAAGTTGGGTGTGATTTTCATTGCGCTGAATACTGGCTGTGGCTTAAAAGGACACAGAGTGCAGGGGTTCAGTAGTAAGTGACACAAAGGATCAGGAATCATTTCAACAAAGTTTCCAGAAGCTCAACAGTAATTCCACAAACTGTCACCTGATTGTGGTTTTCTCAATCGCAGTGAAATTTCTTTCTGAGATTGGTAGTGGCAACCAAGCGAGTCATCTTCCTCCAGATGGTGGGCGGGGCTAGCAGGACTGTGATTGGCTTTAGCAGTGGCCAATGACAGCCCTCCTCCTGGAAACAGGGACTGCACCCAGAAGAACTGCACCCAATCTCTTTCCCCATCACAAAAGCTGACGATCGCAGCAAAGTTAGAGAACCAAACAATGTTTCCCATCTTTTACACTGTGTGGGGGCGCAGTGTTTCCCCCTCAGTGCAGGGTGGTGAATTCTGAAATTTGAATGCATTGGTGTCTCACTGACATTTCCCTGCGCTGCTCTACTGATGGGGAAGAAGTTGGGTGCCGGTGTTCTGCCGAGAAAGTTCCCCACGGCGGATAAGGACCCCCTCTACTGCGCCTGTGCAGTAGGACCCGGCGGAAATAGCCGAAGCGGAATAGTTGGAAATCAGCTGTACACGGCGCCTGTAAGAGGGCCCCTCGCAGGCTCGCTACGTTTCGGGGCACGGCTTCGCTTCACTCGGCACTTTTATATTCTCCCTCTAGGTCCACTTGGATGGTGGGGCTTGAACCTGGACCCAGGGCGCAGGCGCCGTGTACAGCTGTTTGAAGATTTTCAGCTTCGGCTATCTTCGGCGGCTCCTAGTAGTTCGTACTGCGCAAGCGCTGCACCTGCGCAGTATGGGGGGGTCCTTATCCACCGGGGGGAACTTTCTCGGCAAGACACCGGCAAAAGAGGCTTTGTGTGCTGCTTGCGACACCAGTGGCGGGGGTTGCCTACCCCTGGGCTATAGTGTTGCTTGGAAGTTTCTGTGACTCGATACTTTATACATAGATGTGACCAGCCAATGCAGGTAAAATCCTATATTCATTTTTTCATAAAAGTATCATTTGTTTAGGGCATGTTGCATTTGAAAAGTTGATGCATTTGTAAGATTTATCTTTTGTACGGTTTTGATGTTGGGTTGATCTATTAGCATCTGGTATATTTTAATTCTGGTATACATAATGGGGGAGATTTACTAAAACTGCTGCACACAGAATCTGGTGCAGCTCTGCATAGTAACCAATCAGCTTCTAACTTCAGCTTGTTCAATTAAGCTTTGACAATAAGGCTGGGTTCACACTGGTACGGCAAACACTTCAACATTGGGAGCTCATGTCGCATGTCGTGTGAATATCAATGTTTCCCTATGGGAGCTGTCTTAACTGGTCCGACACAAGTCGGTCCAACTTTGAAAATGCTCTCTGCACTACTTTGGTCTGACTTTGATCCTACTGCGATCCTACTTCAACCCATTGAATATCACTGAAGTCGGATCGCCATCTTTACTGATCTAACTTTAGCACGCGACTTGTGCTCTGATCTTGAAAGGGAACTCCATGCCAATTTTTTTAAAAAAACCAGCATGGGTTCCCCCTCCAAGAGCATACCAGGCCGTTCGGTCTGGTATGGATTTTAAGGGGAACCCCCCCCCCCCGGTGCCTGCATCATTGGATTTGATTGACTGCAGTGGGAGCCAATGGCTGCGCTGCTATCAATCTATCCAATCAAGAGCCGGGAGCCCGTGGAGAGAGGGACAGTGCGTCCCCGCTGAACAGATGAAGAGGCTCAGGTAAGTAAAATAGGGGGGCCGGTGACTGCCAGGTGTTTTTTCACCTTAATGCATAGGATGTCTTAAGGTGCAAGACATGAGGCTTTACAACTCCTTTAAGAGCCAGTACTTTCCCCCTGATCGCAAATAAATTAGGGTGTCAGTCATGTCCCACCTTTCCTTTTTTTTTTTTTCTCCAATTCGACCAGGCCCTGCTGCACCGGCTAAATGTTGATCTGTCCATGGCCAGCTTGAGAGAGTCGCCATAAGTGTGGTAGCTGCAGCCATCAGTACCCTGATCACACCTGTTAAAGCTGGCCATATATTGATTGAAATGTATGGCAAGCTGGTGTCTCTTTCAGAATATAATGCCCTGGTGGAGGGATTCCTCCATACACCTCCATAGATTTTTAGCTCAACAGCCCTGTTTGGCTAGCTTAACCCCCGTCTTCTGAACTTGCATAGCACTTAAGGCCCATGTCACACTAATGATCATGTCACTGGCAGAAGGTTGGCAGCAACAGGATCCATAAAATGTGCAGTGAAAACCCTCACCTGCTTTCATGTGTCACTCTCTAGAAAGTTGGATAATCGAGGCCGTCTCCCTCACTGCTGCAAACACAGCACAATGTAGGTCACCCGCAGGAGAGCATCGTTTTGCTTCTCTAGCCTTCAAGGGAGAGAGATATACTACTGTACATGCAGGTGAGAATTTCTCTGCTCTTGCTGTGTTCTCCATAGTGATCCTTCCACTGGTGAGCTCTCATTAGTAACGGAATCACTAGTGGGACTAGGCCTAACTAAAAGAAAGCTGTAATACAGAGGAATGTAGATGTTTTTATACTGTGCCACTATTAGTAGTTGGGAGTGTGTCCATCCAGCAAATTCCCATTCCCAAAGCTGGCCATACACTGAGTGAAAGTTGTCTGGTTCCTAATGAACCTGCTCAGACTTGTTCAGTTAGTGGCCCTGTTGGCCCCCTTCTGCTTGACATCTCTCAATTGAACAATTGAAGAAGCCACATAAAAAATTGTTAGCCAAACAGCTCCTGTATTTATTTTGACAGCTGGTGAGTCTAGCTGTCAGAATACAATAGTCACAATGTTGATGGAGGAACCTGTTGATTTTTTTTTTTTTCTTTCGATTTTGGAATCTTACAGACTAAATGGAAAAAATCTATACACACTATACAACTTTTGTTGTCTGATTTCCTTTAGATTTACCCAAACCATGTAGTGCAAGGGCCTGCCTGATTGCATACCAATTGAAAGGCTTAAGGTTTGATCTCATATTATATGGTTTTGGTAAATCTGAAGGAAAAAATTCTACAGAAAATCTAATGGTGTGTATGGGGCCTTAGAGTAAAGCTGGATACACGCTATACAATTTTCTGTAGAATTTTTCCTTCAGATTTACCAAAACCATATAATATGAGATCAAACCTTAAGCCTTTCAATTTGTATGCAATCAGGCAGGCACTACATGGTTTTGGTAAATCTGAAGACACAAATCTGCAGAAAATCTAATAGTGTGTATGGGGTCTAAATCTCAGGTAAGGTTCTGGTGAAGCTATTAAAATGGTTGTAAACCTCAGATATGAAATATGAGCATAGCCTATCCCTAGTGTGTACTTGTCTCAGTTAAGAGCACTAAGTGTAATTTCTGTCTGCTGCTTTCCTGACACCAGGAGAAAAAAGGTGACAGGAGAGGGACCTCCAGCACACAGTCTGTGATGGACAGCCTCAGCTCTGTTCTTGTATGCTGTGCGAAGGGGGGAGGGGGTGTCCCTTTCCTCCAATTAGCTCTCAGAGCTCTGCAGAGAGTTACTTCAGCTTTCCACCCCCTGCTTTCTGGAGGGTGAGACATGCTTTAAAAATTCTTTGAATGAATAGTTGTAAAGAAGAGAAGACTGCAGATAAACGGGTACAACGTAAGGAGGAGGATTTGTTTCATCTCTGTGTATCACCTGAGGCCAGTCGCTTCACTGGGTATATGTAATGTTATGTTGGCAGCTACTTTAAGTGCAAATATGGAAGTAAATACAAGTCCTCTGCAAGAAGGCTTTCCCAATTATTTGAATGAATATTCACTGACAATCACATTCTTACATGTGGCCAGTTAGTTCCCCATGTTCAGTTTTGTCTTTTTGCTAATAACTCACATGCCTATAAGCAATAAACACACTCCTATTACATGAATCAGGAAATAGTTGACTGATGTAGATGAAGACCGTGGAAGGCACCATAGTTAGAACATTGCTCAAGAGATTGCAGTCAAAGAAGCTATAGAAATAGGAACCAATGCTTAGAGCCTGTCAGAATCTGTAAAGTGAGGCTATGATACTTACCTGCTCTTTGCAGCGATGTGCACCCCCAATCCTCCTCTTCTTGGGTCCCCTGCTGGTGTTCCTGGCCCCTCCCTCCTGCTGAGTGCCCCTAGAGCAAGCAGTTTGTGGAGAGCCAAGGCTCTTGTGCTCATTGCTGGATTGAAATGGGGTTTCAGTAAGGATGGGGGGGGGGGCTGCTGCACGCAGAAGGTTTTTTATTCTACTGTATTAAAGTGTAAGTAAACCCACAACAGTAAATTCTGTGTGTATATGTAGTAAGCATGCTTGTTATACTCACTGTGGAACCTAAGGGGTTAATCCTCTGCATTGTATAAAAAGACTGTTTGATCCTGTCTTCTCTGATCCTCCTTTTCTTCCACTGTCCCCAATAGATCTCCTGATCGTACAGAGCATTGGGGACAAGCTGCACATGCTCAGTTTGGTGTGTAATGCTAGAGAGGTTTTTTTTTTTTACTTGGGAGAGTGCATGTGATTGGAATAGGGCCAATCCGCACTGTCTACTCTAGACAGAGGGTCAGGGGTCCTGCGGCCTCAAAGGACAGTCAGAGCAGAATGGAAACTCCTCTTACAAGCTTTAACCAGACGCTGACTGCTGATGAGAAAATGTATTTAGCAGTTTATATTTACTAAAATTCTTGCATTTCCATTTTCTGTCTACTGTGGGAGACCAGATATAGTGAATGCAGGGTCCTGGGTTTAGTAACACAGAGGTAAAAAAAACAAAAAAAAATAATATAAAAAAAAAAAACCTTCTGCAATTAGAACCATTTTAATAAATGTAGATATTTTCCAAAAACATTTTTTTTTGGTTATAGTAATAAAGGATTAAAACCACTGTGAGGTTTTGTTGCTGTGTCTGTCAGATGCTGGTGACACCCCCTCATGTTTGTAGCTTAAACAGTCTGCACTGAAAAAGTTGTCAGTAAAAAATGTGGCTCTGTCAGCGAGGCTGGGTTCACACTAGAACACACAGCGGCTCCCAGCAGGGGTCTGCTGCGTCTCCATTTAGGCTCGGTTCACACTAGGGGCGGCACGACTTGCAGGTCGCCTCACTAAGGCGACCTGCACACGACTGCCACGGCGACTTGCAAAACGACTTCTGTATAGAAGTCTATGCAAGTCGCCTCAAGTCGCCCCAAAAGAAGTACAGGAACCTTTTTCTAAGTCGGAGCGACTTGCGTCGCTCCTATCAGAACGGTTCCATTGTACAGAACGGGAGACGACTTGTCAGGCGACTAGGTCGCCTGACAAGTCGCCTCCGTGTGAACCGGCACTTACTGTTTCAGGTCTGATTTTATCCCAAATTTTTGGCTGAATTGGGACCTGTAATGGACCAAAAGATGCACAGGACTCCTGTGAAACTCGCACCGGAGCCGCTGTGGCGCTCCTGCTATGCGAATTGGATGCGGCGAAACTCTGCATCCAATTCGCATACGTGTGAACCCAGCCTAAATGTTTTGTGCCATGTCAGTAAAACATTGGTCAGTAAATTTTTTGTGTTGTGTATTTTGTATTACTATATGTTGACAACTGTGCCCCCCCCCCCTCCCCTGGCTGTCAAATTTCCCAAACATTACCTGCTATCTGTTTTTCCACCCAGCTTCTTCGATTTTTCAGGAACTTGCTGAAATTCTTGTCCTGTATGACCAGCTTTTCTGATGCTGCCTGTGATGGGATGTAACTTAAGCTGGCCATACACCTATAGATTATCTGCAGATTTTCTATGGTTAGATGGAAAAAGTGCAACAGATTTCTCCATGTACGCTAAACTGTGTGGATGGAGGAATCCCCACTTTTTCCATCTGACCATAGAAAATCTGCAGATAATCTATAGGTGTATGGCAAGTCTTACAGCAATCCCAAATGAGTTTAGAGCAATCAAATCTGGCTGCAGGTTTAACCCTTCCCTACTCCCCTTCCCTTATCTCCTTCCCTACTCCCCTTCCCTACTCCATCCACAATTTCAGCTTTAGTTTGGTAGGTTAACCTGTTCTCTCCTGATTGGCCCTAGTATGATATTATTAGATTCTACAGTTCCTTTGAAGTTCCGGAGGGACTGATGTCAGTTGTTTAACATTGTCTATAAAGCTCAGTGGAATTTGCTGGCACTATATAAATGATTAGTCTGTTCCAAGTTTGGTTAAGCTCCTACTTTTTATATATATTATTTGCTTCCTATAATGGCATCATCCATCACTGTCCATGGGAGAGACTCTACAGTAGTGTTTCTGATACTTAGCAGACATAAAACAAGTACTCTGCTCTCTTTGGAGAGATATTGTCCTCTTAATGGGAATGTTTAAAGGTCTGAAATACCATCAAACGTGCTTTCCTATTTTAACATATTCATCTCTCCCTGCCGTGTTTTTATTGGCTACTCATAGGAAATGTACTTCCTGTTGCTTGCCCTTTGTATAGAAAGGATGTCATGCTGTACAATACCTTGCGGGTTTACTTTCCACCTAATAGGAGACAACTTGCTTTAATCACTTTTTGATTGAGAGTCGGTAAATGTCTAGGTGGTTTCCAGTACTATCACATCTTCATTATGTTTGTATTGAACTTCTTTTTTTTTTTTTTTTTTTTATACTTTAAAATGATCTTTGCCTAAATATGTGCAAAAATGGAACTGCATTAGATGCACGCTGTTTTACTTTACACTGATTCTCTTTTATTGTTACTGTTAATTTAGACTTTGTTCAGACTAAGACGCTGAAAACCACAGGCCAAAAAGAACCGTGGTTTTCAAAGTGTGGTTTTAGGGTGGTGATGATGTGTCATAGAAGGATGCCCGATGAAAGCTACTATAAAGAGTATTCACTTCTGTACAACATATCAGAGATCAGAACTATAAAACTCTAATTACAACACTACAGTCTACACAGGTCTTTGGACTGTGCATATCCTCCATTTCCTTTATATGGGTCAGAATACTGGTTTTATATTTAAAGTGGTTGTAAACCTCAGACATGGAATATGAACAAAGCATATCCTTCTGTAGTGTGAACTTGTCTCAATTAAGAGCACTAAGTGTAATTTCTGTCAGCTGCTTCATTCCTCTTCTATCAGCATGAATCACTTCTGAGAAGTTTTCCTGACACCAAGACAAAAATGGTGACAGGGGAGGGAGCTCCAGCTGATTGACAGCCTCAGGTCTGTTCCAGTGTGCTGTGTGAAGGGGGATGTGTTCCTTCCCTCCAATCAGCTCCCAGAGTTTTCCTCACTGAGCTCTACAGAGTGTAATTTCTTTTTTGTAATTCCTTTATTTGAGCATTTAAAGAGCGTAAAACCGAGAGACACAATACCAGCAACTACAGAATACTGAATATCAGTGTAAAAGAATGCATGTGTGTCATACAGACAAAATATGATAAAAAGATACATAACATAGCCTGAAGGCATCGTATGGGGACAAAAGCAAGAGAGTCGGAAAAACAGTTTAACCTTAAGAACACTGTGGACACAATTATGTGTATACTCTATGCGAGGTGTCCCTGGGGAAAGATGAGAAGGATTAAGGCACATGATTTTCCAAGACCTCATGGATCACAATATAGCAAATGAGGTGCTGCCATCAAATTGGATATAACCATAGAAGATAAGAACAAGGGGTCTAGTAGCAGGTATCTGTTACAGAGTGTAGTTTCAGCTCTCTGCCCCCTTTTTTCTGGACACTCAGACAAGCTTTGTAAATTATTGTGGACTTTGAACGGATGTAGAGAGTCGGGTACAACTTTTATGTAGGAGGATTTGTTTAATCTCTGTGGCCAGTCACTTCACTGGGTATATGTAAGGGTTTCCAGCCACTTTAAGAGCACTGTACCATATTAAATTGGAGTCAGGTATAATGTTAATTCAGTCTCCCTGTACTATTTGTGTAGAAATCAGAGTTGTGTGATTCCCCCCCCCCACACTTATCTGTCAGGATGTTAACAGGTTTGTATCAACCTAAAAAAATCCTTTTTTACACTTTGGCTTATGTACATCAAGAATGTATTCATGAAAAAGGTGTTTTCCTTTGGTTGTATATTACTTGGAACTGAAAATGTCCATGTACACCAGGGAGGCGGCCTTTATGTGGAGAAGAAACCTAGAAGCTTGTCATTCGTGCAGACTTGTCTCTTCTAACAAAGTATCTATTACAGGAGGTGTGCCGCACTGTGCTACCCGTGTGCTTCTCTCCAGCATGCACTTACCTTGAACTTTGGTAACTCTATAGGGATATACTACATATAGTAGACAGAGGGACTTTTAGCTTAACCACTTAAGGACCGGAAGGATTTGCCCCCTTAATGACCAGGCCATTTTTTGTGATGTGGCACTGCATTGCTTTAACTGACAATTGTGCGTTCGTGCAACGATGTACCCAAACAAAATGTATGTCCTTTTTTTCTCACAAATAGACCTTACTTTTGGTGGTATTTGATCACCTCTGCGGTTTATTTTTTTGCGCTATAAACAAAGACCGACAATTTGGAAGAAAAAAAAAAACAATATTTTTTACTTTTTTACTCTAATAAATATCCCCAAAAAAGTAAAAAAACTAATTTCTTCATCAGTTTGGGCTGATATGTATTCTTCTACATATTTTTGGTAAAAAAAATCACAATAAGTGTATATTGATTGGTTTGCGCAAAAGTTATAGCGTCTACAAAATAGGGGATAGTTTTATGGCATTTTTATTATTATTATTTCTTTACTAGTAATGGCAGTGATCAGCGATTTAAATTTTCTTTTTTTGCGGGATTGCGGCGGACAGATCGGAACACTTTTGACACTTTTTTGGGACCATTGACATTTATACAGCAATCAGAGCTAAAAATAGCTACTGATTACTGTATAAATGTCACTGGCAGGGAAGGGGTTAACACTAGGGGGGCGATCAAGGGGTTAAGTGTTCCCTAGGGAGGTGTTTCTAACTGTCGGGGCAGTGTAGTGACTGGGGGAGGAGACAGATCGCTGTTCCTAATCACTAGGAACAGACGATCTGTCTATCCTCCCCTGACAGAACGGGGATCTGTCTGTTTACATTGACAGATCCCCATTCTGTCTCTCTCAGGAGTGATTGTGGGTGGCTGGCAGACATCGTGGCCACCGGCCAAGCGCATCGGCTCCGGGCACCTTGTGGTCTTAAAGCGGCCGACATACCCAGGAGAGCCAACCTGCCATGGCTGGTCTTTATGTGGTTAAAGGATCCAATAGCATCCATTTGTCACTACACCAATGGATCTTCTTCCTGCATGGTTTTACAGTAGGAGCTGCAATAGGACTGCTTTCCATTCTAGTTGGCTTATTTTGCTATTGGTTTGATATTTAGATTTGTAAAGTTCCCTTCTTTATCCTGGTACTTGTATAGCACCTTCAATTTACACAGTGTTTTACATATTTATTATACATTCACTTCAGTCCCTGCCCTCAAGGAGCTACCAGTCAATATACGCTTATTGCGATTTTGTTTTTGTTTTTTTGTGTTTTTTAAGGTCCCTAACTCACATTCATATATACACATACTAGGGTCAATTTGGACAGGTGACAACCTACCAGAATGTCTTTGGAGTGTGGGAGGAAACCCACGCAGGCACAGGGAGAACATGCAAACTCCATGCAGGTAGAATCGTGGTTGGGATTCGAACCGACAACCCCAGTGCTGCTAGGCAGAAGTGCTAACTACTTAGCCACTGTGCTGCCCCACACAGCATATAGGTTTTAGGAACACCCCATACACGAAAGGGGGGGCGTAGAGTCCCAAAACTCTTCTGCTAGTCTGGGACCGCAATAAAATAAAAAAAACGAATAGTAGGTCTTATGTCTTATCCCTCGTTCACACTGAACACGGCTTTGAAATCATGCAAGTTCATCTGAACTTGCACGATTTTAAAGCCTCATTTCAGTCCGACTTCGGGGGCGACTTGAAAGACATATGTGTAGGTTGATGCACAGATGTCACTCAATTCAAAAGTTAGACAAAGAGTTTTGCCTCTACATACACTTTAAAGTCCCTTGACTGCCCACACAAATATATTAGCAGCCACCCATAGATGAGCAGGTGCAGCAGGGCAGGCTGGACTTCTCTTGGATCATGGATTTGTCCTCCTGACCACCTGAACTATTTGTTGTCTTAGTTAGTTGTCTGTTGTGTCTAAGCTGACCCTCTTAAATATACACACATATCCTTTGAACCTTGCTGGAATTTCCTGGTTCAGTATCTCGTAGGGCTGAAACAACTAATCGATTAATCGACAACTAATCGATTATGAAATTAATCGATTACTATTTTCATAATCGATTAATCGGCCTATAACATAATGGGGTTAAAAAAAAACTAAAATGAGCTCTTTATAGTACAAATAGAGCAAATAATCTCTACTGTAAATAAATTAAATAAATACATTTAGTTGGTCTACCTGACCGTGGTTTGGTTTCAACAGAACCCCTCATTTTCCACTTCTTGATTAGAGTTTGAACACTGCTGATTGGCATTCTCAATTCCTTGGATATCTTTTTATATCTCTTTCCTGTTTTTTTTACAGTTCAACTACCTTTTCCCGCAGATCCTTTGACAATTCGATTTTGACCCCACTAACAATTAGAAAATTGAACGAACGTTCTTAAAATGACATTTTTTGTCATTTGTCGGGGAAGACATTGTTTGTTTTTTTAAAATAAAAAATAGATCTCTGAGTCTGATGATATTTACCAGATTCACCCTTTAATAGTATATACAGTATATCTCCTCTAATAGTATATACACAGTATACCTCCTCTAATAGTATATACACAGTATACCTCCTCTAATAGTATATACACAGTATACCTCCTCTAATCGTATATACAGTATATCTCCTCTAATAGTATGTACAGAATATCTCTTCTGTCTGTTATTCTCAGAGTGGATTAGATATTTTGCTCCCTAACCATATAGTTGGTTACTTATATTCACCACTGCATAGAGATATTTAAGAATAAATTGCCTTTTTTTTAAACTTTACATATTAACTAAATTATACACCACACTTTTTTTTTAAAGTTATTAACCGATTAATCGATTAATCGAAACAATAATCGGCCAACTAATCGATTATGACAATAATCGTTAGTTGCAGCCCTAGTATCTCGTAACATCTCCTCCTGACCTTTGACAAGTCACTGTTTCTTCCTGTGCCAAAGGGTAATTGGACAGGAACTCTTCAAGAAAATCTATTTACTTCCTTATGAGTTTACAGTGACGGGTGTGTAGTAATATTGTACAGATTTAGCTGCCCATGGCCAGGAGATAGATTACTTTCAGATGAGGAAACCCTCATATGTCTAGAGGTGGCCCATTAATGTTACCTGATCTACTAAACTCTAGGGAAGAATCTACATTGTAGCATGAATTTTCTCCCACCAGTTACTGGGGGTGTCAGCTTAGTGTGCAGATCCCCATGCTCCACCAGTAGCCATATTAGTTTAAAAGAACCATTGTTAGGAAGTTGGATCTTCTAATTGACTGTCTTTGGGTTTTTACTATGTTCTCTAGTTTTTACGGCTGTTCAGGGGCTCTGGGGTTCAGCAAAATGGCAGCCTCCAGCAAGAAGAAACGGAATGCTGGAGGCAATTTACAGCTCCATTTGGTAGCATATTATATGGTTATATATTATTCATGTGGAATGTATGTTCCTTGCTAGAGAACATTATTTTTATCAAGTTGTTATGATTAAAGTTCCGCTAAGTGGTTGTAAATCCTTACATATACCCAGTGACTGGCCTCAGGTTATACAGAGATTAAACAATTCTTCCCACATAAGTGTATCTGTCTATCTGAAGTTTTCTCTCCTCTATATCCTTTCAAAGTTCTGAATTTATAAGCTTGTCTTAGAGTTCAGAACAAAGGGGGTGGAGAGCTGAAATTAGACCCCATACACACTATTAGATTTTCTGCAGATTTTTGTCTTCAGATTTACCAAAACCATGTAGTGCAAGGGCCTGCCTGATTGCATACAAATTGAAACTTTTAGACCCCTTTCACACTGGAGGCGTTTTTCAGGAACTACAGCGCTAAAAATAGCGCCTGAAAAAAGCCTCAGCTGCAAACCCAGTGTGAAACCCCGAGTGCTTTCACACTGGGGCGCTGCGCTGGCAGGGCGTCACAAAAAGTCCTGCCAGCAGCTCCTTTGCAGCGGTGGAGGAGCAGTGAATACACCACTCCTCCACTGCTCCTGCCCATTTAAAACAATGGGGCAGCGCCGCCATACCACTGGCAAAGCGCCGCTGCAGCAGCATTTTGCGGGCGGATTTAACCCTTTTTCAGCCGCTAGCAGGGGTTAAAACCGCCCTGCTAGCAGGCAAATAGCGCTGCTAAAAGACGGTGAAGCAGTCTTAAGGTTTGACCTCCATATTATATGGTTTTGGTAAATATGAAGACAAAAGTCTGCAGAAAATCTAATACTGTGTATGGGCCTTTACACTCTGCAGAGCTCAGTGATTGGAGGGAAGAGACCCCTCCCCCCACCTTCACATAGCACAAAGGAAATGAGCCGAGGCTGTCAATCTGCTGGAGGTCCCTCCCTAGAGTTGCCACCTCATCCCTTTAAACCCGAACACATATGAATTACACAGGTTCTGAGGCTAATTTAATGCAGATAAAGCGCCAAGTGAGTTTAATTACCACCTTAATCAGCCACAGAAACTGGGTAATTAATATGTGTTCGGTTTTAAAGGGATGAGGTGGCAACCCTATCCCTCCCCTGTCACCATTTTTCTATTGGTGTCAGGAATACTCATCAGAAGTGATTCATGCTTATAGCAAAGGAACAAAGCAGTAGACAGAAATGACACTTAGCCCTCGTTCAAATTGGAGCAACTGTGCGATTTGACAGATTAAACTGCATGACAAGTCGCACCCTATTACATTTATAGTACATTCTACTTATATTTAAACATATTAGATTGTTTTTTTTAAATATAAGTTAAGTGTCACTATAGGTGTGATGATGCGTTGCCTTATTTTTGCCTTATTTCAAATGTGAAATTCTCCCAGGAAAAAACTCAATACTGAATGCTCAGTATTTAAAAAAAAAAAAAAAATATGGCTCATAAGCAGCAAATCTTTTCTTTTATGTGAAATCCGTCATACGTGACCACGAAAGGAAGTTCGTTTAAAGGCAATCACATGTATAATAGGAGCTTTGATTGGACATGCACCTAGTAATTATTGGATCTTTGCTGTGCCCAGGCCTCCCTTCTGTACAATGGCCTATTTCCTATGTTAACAGCACATTAGAATCCCCACCAAGGAGGTCCCTGCATGAGTCTGCAGACTGATTGAGACACAGAGCAATTAGTAGCACGGAGGAATTCAGGAGCATACTGGGTTCTCGAGTATTTCAGATGCCTAACGAGGATCATTTTCACAGCCCTGTGAACTCCGTATGGCTTTGTGCAGTGCAGTTATCTTCAATGAGAGTCTCGCTCCTCCTCACCTGGATTGCATTACACTTTACTCTGTCCCATTACACTCACAATGTTCCCTCTCTGCCTCCTGGAAAACAATAATGTTTTTCCATTGCATTTGCGTACAGGACATGCTCTGTTTGTGATTAAAATGACTTTGCTGTGGTTCTCGTTTGTCTTTCCATCTGCAGGCAGAAGTGAGGCAGAAGGAACCATTGATATTCTACTACGGCACTGTCATCTTGCCTTTTCTCACCCTTTAAAGACTGTGAGCTTAAATTGTAGGTGGCTTCTAAAAAGGTTTGTATAGGTAGAACATGAGAACACTCTCAGGGTAGTGCCAAGGGTGAGTTCTTTTCAAAGATGTGTTCTGTCCGGTTTGGCGTTCTATTGGCTTTACATTGAGAACCGGTATACTATACATTCATTGTTCGTGGAAATCATAGCACCCAGGGGAAACGCATTCCTTTCAGTGGAGGTAGTTCCCATTAATAGTGTACACACAGAAGGGTCCTGCTTCATTTTCCAGCGTTAGAACACATGTTCAGCCAGACCCATTGGAATTTTTTTTTTTTTTTTTAGAATAGGATTGCAGAATGAAAGATATAACTGTAGTAATGCAGAAGGTGGGCATTTGGGTCATGTGACCGCTGTGATTGGCTGTCACAGCAGTCACATGATTGGAAAACTCCTAATCACAAATCTGCAAAGGGAGCTTACCGATCCCCGTCGGCTACCGTGCTGGGAGCAAGGTTACGTTGTAAACACAGGGCTGGCACCAAGGGTTTAAAGTAGTATTAAACCTTTAGAGCCCTTTCACACTGAACTGCCCCGGGCGTTGGCGGTAAAGTGGCGCTATTTTTAGCGCCGCTTTACCGTCGTTTTAGTGGCGCTATTTGGCCGCTAAATGCTGACACCAAAGCAGCAATAAGCAACAGAGATATTTAATAAAAAGCAGCACACGTTACACACATTTAACACTTGTTAGGCACACAGTTAACCCTTTGATGGCCCTAGACGTTAACCCCATCCCAGCCAGTGTCGTTAGTACAGTGACAATGTATAGTATTAGCACTGATCACTATATTAGTGTCACTGGTGATGTCAGTTCCCACCCAGTGTCAGATTGCCCGCCGCACTATCACAACCCACTATAAGTCGCTGATCACCACCATTAGTAGTATAAAGCAATAAAAAAAATGTAGGTACATGTACCATAGTTTGTAGAGGCCATAACTTTCAGGCAAACCACTCAATAAACACTTGGGATTTTTTTTTAGCAAGGACGTAGCAGAATACATTTACCCCTACATTTATGAAGATATTTTATTTTATTATTTTTTTTTTTTTAATTGGATATGTTTTATATCAGAAAGTATAAAATACAGTTTTTTGTTTTTTTTTTTTAAATCTTTTTTTAATTTCATGTCCCTCGTTCCCTTCGTTCCTCCCAAGACCTCCTGCTCTGTAGTTCCCTCGTCACCTCCTCCCATGCTCGCCTCCAGGACTTTTCCCCGAGTCTCTCCCATCCTTTGGAACTCCTTACCCAAATCTGTCTGACTATATCCTACTCTGCTTGCTTTTAGACGATCCCTGAAAACCCTCCTCTTCAGAGAAGCCTATTCTACCTTCACCTAACAACTATTTTTTTACTTTCTCCAGCTCATCCCCCACAGCATTACCTTTTTGTATCACTTGACCCTCCCTTCTAGATTGTAAGCTCTAACAACCAGGGCCTTCTGATTCTGAATGTATTCATTTGTATTGTAACTGTACTGTCTGCCCTCATGTTGTAAAGTGTTGTAAAGTGCTGCACAAACCGTTAGCGCTATATAAATCCTGTATAATAATTGATAAAAAAATTGTGTAAAATAAATGATATAAATTTAATTTGTGTACAGTGTTGCATGACCGCGCAATTACCAGTTAAAGTAGCGCAGTGCTGAATAGCAGAAAATGGCCTGGTCATGAGGGGGTAAAACCTTCTAGAGCTGGGGTTGTTAAGGAGCATTTTAGGGAGCACTACTAAAAAGAAAAAAAATCACTTTCTACTTTCATTACTATAGTATATTATGTGACCTGAAATATACAGAACTACTAGTAGAACTGCACGATTAATCGTCAAAGAATCGTTATCATTAGTGTTTCCCGATTCTTTCTATGCAAAGAATTCTCTGCTCTTCTGAAGCCACAGCCAAGAAAGGAAGGAAAAAAGGGGCAGCCAAGAATCAAAACATTCTTTATCAGTTGAACGTAAGTATAAACCTTGTAACAGTTTGTCAATGGACTAGACTTCCAGTGTAAGTGAAAGAAAGTTTAACCACTTAAACACTAAACCTTTTTCTGACATTTGTTGGTTTCAAGTTAAAATCATTTTTTTTCCCTACAAAATTACTTAGAACCCCCAAACATTATATATATATTTTTTAGTAGACACCCTAGAGAATAAAATGGTGGTTTTAAAATATTTTATGTCGCACTGTATTTGTGCAGCGGTCTTTCAAATGCAATTTTTTGGGAAAAAAATTTCTTTAATGAACTGAAAAAAAAAAAAAAAACTAAGCAGTAAAGTTAGCCCTTTTTTTTTTTTTTTTTTTTTTTTTTTTGTATAATGTGAAAGATTTTACGTCGTGTGAATCGTGATCTTTTTATTCTAAGCAAAAAAATAGTGATTCTCATTTTGGCCGGAATCGCGCAGCTCTAATATACAGCAGTCTTTTTCTGAATGTGTATGAATGCTTGTAATTGCTCCCATATAGACATCTAAAGGGATCCTCTATATGTCTGTGTTTGCGGTTGGTTTTCAGGTTATCCTGAGGTCAGTTAATATTCTATTTCCTCCATACTCAGCCTCAAGGTGCAGGTCATCCTGGGTCACTAATCACTTAACCAGCAACAGGCACCTTGTGTCTTTGCAGGCTCCAAGTTTGTCTTTCTCATTAACTTGTAAATGGTATTCATTCTTTCCTCCCCTGCATGCCTTTCACTGCAGGCTCCTTCTCCCCTGCTCATTTTCATATCATTTATCGCAGGTCGCTTCTGGCATTCAGCATTACAAGGATCACACTTCCACAAGGTATCGGCTCGGTCCTTTACAACATACAGCATTAGAAGAGTGTATGGTTGTGATGTGTCTTCTGTCCCTTGTGGATTCTGCGCATAGTGATGTATTACATAGAATTCTACTGTTGCTGTCAGATTCCTAAAAACATTTACATTCAGCACTTGGTAAATATTTAGCACTGTTCAGCTTGCCAGGTGGTTTGTGGCAGATGTTAAGAAGTGAGAGGTAAATCTACTTCCTTCTTGTGTGTCATAATAATGATATCATAGGGTGGGCCCAGTCTTCTGAATGGAAGCACAACATTTGTTTAGCCTGGGTTCACACTATAGCGATGCGGGAACTAGTGCGATTCCAGCGCCGCTTCCCGCATCTCTCCCACAGGCAGTTCACACTGCCCTCTGCGAACTGCTGCGGGTGTCAATACAATGTTAATGACACCCCCAGATCGGTTCACAGAGCGCAGTGCGAACTGTGGATTCAGACAATAGTCAAATCGCATGGGTGTGAATGCGATCCGATTATAGTGCGGGAAGTCCCTCCACCTTTTTTAATGCGAGTTCAGCCATACAACTGTTTAGCTGAACTTATATTGCACAGCCATTGCATGTGATCGGCACAGCAGTGCGGGTGCGAATCACATGCTATGTCTGTGTTCACTATAGTGTGAACCCAGGTTTAGTATGAAAGAATACATATATAAAAGAGTGATGGCAGAGAAAGGCCAATCATGTCGTCCCAATCTCCCCCCCCCCCCCTTTTTTTTTTTTTTTTTTTTTTTTAATCAGAGTATAGATCTGTTTGCCCCAAGCCTGTTTGAAGTGACACCAAATTATTTTTTTTATTGGCCACCTACTCATACTCCTTTAACCCCTAGTCTATCCCAGTGATCATGCTTTTCCAATATGTTATTATGTTTTAAATGTAAACTATTGTGTATATTTTATTATTATTATACAGGATTCATATACCGCCAACAGTTTGCACAGCACTTAACAAAGTTAAGGGGACAATTACAATACAGTTCAATACAGAAGGAATAGGAGGGCCCTGCTCCTGGAGCTTACAATCTAAATTATTTTAACTGACACATGTAGCATTATGATTTAAGTGTTAATAAGCAAATTAGTGGTTCTAAAATCTAAACTTTATTTTGTTCCACCCAAAAGTGTAAGCTTTGCTTGTCTGCCTCTTACCCCCCTCCGCTGCCACATTTGGCATCTTTTGTGAGGGAGAGATTACCTATTTTGACAGTATTTGTAGCTGCTGACTTTAAATTTTTCTGAAGGAGCCTGGAGCTTCTCTTTAATGCATTCAGGTAAAAAACCTGCCCTCCTGCCCCACCATCCTGTATACACTTACCTGGCTCCTGCTCCAGCACTGCTCCCCTCACTTCCTGCTTTCACAAGAGGAGGAAGGAGACTCCTGCTGCTGTCAAACTCCTTTGAGGAAGGTGTGGGGGTATGACTCACCTGCTCTTTGTGCATCTATTGTTGCACACAGCCCAGCTTGGGACCTTGCACTCATGGGTGCCTCCTTAGCGCCCAGCTTTCTAGGGAGGCAACCCAGAACAGGAAGAAATTGATAGTGCTGGCAAGGACTGCCAGAAGAGCAGAAGACTTTTTGTGTAATATCACTGTTCCACTATTTATTTTCAATATATACTTTAGTATCACCTGAAAGCATTTAAAAACTAGCCCTGACTGATTTCTGTAGCTGTAGGGATTGTGGAGAAGTTCATCTTTACAACAGAAGCACTGAAATCGCAGCTCCTCTCCCCTATTTTTTTATGGAACCAGAGACTTGGTAGCCTGCCAGCCTTCTAATGCATATAATGCGTCAGGTTTATTTGTTGGAAGTTGTTGTTCTTAAAAGTGGAACTTCACCAGAAAAAAGGAACTTGGTATGCTTGCAAGCTCCCCCCCCCATCCACAATCTACAGTAAACTTTTTTTAGGTTTTTTAGGGGGGGGGTGATGTTCCTCTTTAGCAACTGTTGAGATACAAACTCTGCCACACAGGAAATGCAGTGGTATCGATCTGCTGACTCATAGACTTTCATTGTGGGAAGGAGCGGAAAAGCACAGGCATCATGTAGAATGCAAAGTGAAATGTATGTAATGTGGAAATGTGGCTTTCAGCAATGTACATATATATATTCACAATTGTAAAATGAAAAAAAAGGCATATAAAAACAGAACCACATATTGACTATCCTTTCCCTTTAAGCTTAAATGTTCCTACCTGGAAGTTTTGCTCAGCTGCCAATTGCTAGACAATGCTAAGAATCAGTGCCGGTATATTGGTCATAGTGTAAACACTGATGTACAGTAGTTATAGCTGATCCCTACCAGCAGATGGCAGAAGACACAGAAGGGGTGATTCTTTTTCTGTGGCTGTTCTTTCTTTCCAACATGTCTATAACATACAGTATATTGCCTGATTCTACTACAGATTAGTGTGATGTGAAATCATACTCTGGATCTATGTGTGAATAAATTATTTCTGATCAGTAGAAAATACAATGTAATTGGATGTAGTCATTGTATTTTGTTGAATTAAAGCGGGGGTCCACCTATCTATCATTTTTTTGATTGATTATCTACTCACATGTTCTGTGTAATAAGTCCGCCTGTGTCCGATTTCGTTGTTAAGAATAACTTATAAAATTCACTGAAGGCGGTTTCCATCTTCATTGTGGGCATTTGAAGCCCACAAGCATGTATTTCCTGGATGCGGTGAATGCTGTGCTCCCAGCATTCACCGAGATGTTGTGATGACGCTGTTGCACAATGCATGCTGGGAAGCCTGAGACTAGCTCCCAGGGGACTGTGGGAGGTCTGGGAGAGGCTAGAAACACGCCTACTCCCATGGGAGGAAAACCAGGAAGTGCTAAGAAGATTAGAAAAAAAAAGGTAATTACGGCGATTTAGTTTTTTTTACACAGCATGTCAGCATCTAGGCAAGGAAGAGAATGCATAGAGATAATGTTCAAAATTTGGGTGGAACCCCGCTTTAATAGTAAGCCAGTTAATTGAATACTGTTCCTATTTCTGATTGAAGCCCAGCGGTATCGGAGGAAACTTGTCAAAAGCTACCCTGGGCAGACTGACTAAAATGAATAGGTTAAGGCTTTATTTCTTGCAATCCTTTTCACAGTTCGTTCATTCATTTGTACCATCTGACCTTCTACACAGGATTCCTCCTTACCTTGAAGAGCACTCCTGACTCCCCAACCTTCCTGCATTATATCTTCCCTTTTGCAGCACATACTCAGCGATATCTCATTTCTGGAAACTGTCATCTCTGTGCACCATCATGGTGCATGTCTCTATCATGCTTTAAAGTAAACCTGGCATGGGAGTAATATGTGCACTGCCTCCTGAAAATGCTAATTTCCTGGCTCCAGTAATCCATTATTTTACAGAGTCACAGACCTGGAACCCACATACAGCAGTTTGGTGAACAAAAGTTATGAATATAATACATCAAAGTCACAGCCAGGCGGTTATTTTCTTTAGAAGGAGATTTCAGCTATACATATTTCTCTCGTGACAGGTTTCCTTTCAAGCGGAATTACGAGGCTTCTTCAAAAAGTTTGCGCACTTTTTTAAACTTTTTTTTTTTTTTTAGACCTGTGCGATTCTGGCTAAAATGAGAATCACGATTTTTTTGCTTAGAATAAAGATCATCTTTCACATTATACAAAAAAATTGGTCTAACTTTACTGTTTAGTTTTTTCATTTAGTGAAGTGTATTTTTGCTAAAAAAAAAAAAAAAAAATATGCATTTGAAAGACCGCTGCGCAAACACAGTGTGACATAAAATATTGCAACAACCGCCATTTTACCAATTTATTCTCTAGGGTCTCTGCTTATATATATATATATATATATATATATATATATATATATATATATATATATATTATACAGAGTATAGTATATATGTATATATAATGTTTGGGGGTTCTAAGTAATTTTCTAGCAGAAAATGCTGATTTTAACTTTGTAAGCAACAATGTCAAAAAAAAGTTTGGTCTTTAAAGTGGAGTTCCACCCACTTTTGCAACTTTATCTTAAAGGAAAGACCACCACTCGTTTTTGGATAACGTTTTCTTTCTTGCCTTTTCTGAAGCACTGAGTTTACGTCCGTCCTATCTCGCCGTGGCCCAGGGCGTCATTTCCTCCTGCTCTCCCGCTACCTTCTGGGACCTCTGTGTGTCCCAGAAGACGACAGGGCCATTCAGAAAGCACCGCGTGACTCGGGCATGCGCAGTAGGAAACCGGCCATGAAACCAGTAGGCTCCATGGCCGTTTTCTCTGAGTCAGAATAGAGGCCAGTCCTACAAATTATGGCACATGGCTGTGATGACCTGCACCTGTGAGATCACCATACAGGCAGGATTAAGGGGAAAACGTGAAGGAAATCTATGGTTACAGCATACACTTTAATATCAACATTGTAATAACAGTACAAACAGTAGTTATATTTGACAAACCAATATAAGTTTTCTTCTCCTTTTATCCTTTAATGTTGTAAGTTCTGCCTGTCTGCTGGCCATCTTTTTCCACAACTTCCTGGATTCCCTGCATGCTTTGCAGCTTCTCTTTTAATCTCTATGGGCTACATATCCCATGATGCCTTGCTGCCTGAAAGCAGTAATTCCTGTACTGTCTCCATCTCCTAAAACTCCTTCTCAGCTCCTCTGTAGTTCAGAAGGCAGGCCCTATGAAATGTGTGACACAGCAGTGCCTGATAACAGGGCATATAGGATATATTTCACAGAATACAAGAATGTAAATGTGAGGATCTTCACAAAGTAAGTTTTCCAAACTTTAAAGGAGAAGTATAGCCAAAGCTTTTTTGGCCCTGCTTCTCCTGTGGATCACAGGAGTGCAGTTTGTTCTGCACTCCTGTGACCTGTTTTCAGCTGTCAGCAGGCTAAAGTCCGCTGTTGGCTGATGTCTCTTAGCTGGTTCATGTGCTGGGTGGATCCCAATTTTACAGTCGGAATCCACCTAGAAGCCTGAACCAGCAGCAGGCCCAGCCTCTCAGCGAGCTGCTCCTACCCCCTGCACAGCCCGGCGCTCCATTGAGTGCTGAAGGGACAGAGCAGAGAGTCGGTGACTGACAGTCTCCACTCTCTGCTTAGAGCGGAGGGGAGAACTGAGTGATCAGCAATGTTTGATCACTCAGTTCCCAGTGTAGAGGTGGCGGGGGGCAGATACAGCATCAGGTCAGTGCTGCATCCAACTGAGTATATAGTTTTTATTTTTCGGAAACCCTAACTTCTCTTAATATTCATATCATATTTTTTTAAAGCAGAAGTAAACTCATCTATTTAACAGTTTAAAAAACAGTTACATTCCCGATGCGTGCCGGAAATGTAACTGTCCTGTTGGTAGTGCTCTCAACCAAACTGTAAAACCATCCGGTGACCAAGGCCAAGATGGCAGCTTCCTTGGCTGAAAACTGTAGGAGGGTTTACTTCCACTTTAATGGGAGTAGGCTAGAAATAATTTAAAATACAATGTGGAAGTGAATATATGAGTTTACTTTTTGACCATTGATGCACTTTAAATGGAAGCAGTAATCCCTCAAGTCCCACAAGCCCCTGCTGAATCAGGGCTCTCCAATCAGCAGGGAGCATGAGCTTTGATTATTGTAAAACTCGAGCCCGGGGGGGGGGGGGGGGGGTGTCACATGACTTCAGAGAGAGTATTGCTTCTATTCTGAAGCATACTAAGGGGCAACAAATTGGAATTGCTGTGGGGTTCTTGTATAAACCTTATTACTGAAGTCAAAATGTGAAATGGTGGCTTTTGGCAGCTTATTGAATCTTTTTTGACTGATTTAAATAACATTACAATTGGGTTTTGGCGCTTTTAAATGTCTTCCTTCAATTCTTTTACCCATTTGTTAAAGCGGGGTTCCACCCAAATTTTGAACATTATCTCTATGCATTCTCTTCCTTGCCTAGATGCTGACATGCTGTGTAAAAATATTTAAATCACCGTAATTACCTTTTTTTTTTTTCTAATCTTAGCACTTCCTGGTTTTCCTCCCATGGGAGTAGGCGTGTTTCTAGCCTCTCCCAGACCTCCCACAGTCCCCTGGGAGCTAGTCTCAGGCTTCCCAGCATGCATTGTGCAACAGCGTCGTCACAACATCTCGGTGAATGCTGGGAGCACAGCATTCACCGCATCCAGGAAATACATGCTTGTGGGCTTCAAATGCCCACAATGAAGATGGAAACCGCCTTCAGTGAATTTTATAAGTTATTCTTTACAACGAAATCGGACAAAGGCGGACTTATTACACAGAACATGTGAGTAGATAATCATGAGAAGAAAAGTTTGTGAATGAACTCCAAAAAAAAAAAAAAAATGATAGATAGGTGGACCCCCACTTTAACCAATGTGTCTGTCCTTGGTCTGATGCAGTAAAGTCGGAGAAAACATTTACTTTTTTGACAATAATTTCCAATAATGTTTCACATTCCATTTCATGAAAGGGGAAAAAAAAATGTGTTTGGTAGCTATAGACAACATCTTTACTTTTGTGTGTCTTTTCTACAGTTTTAATGAATCGGCCTGTTTGTATCCAATGTCTGCCTCCAGTATTGCTGCATTTTACCCCCGCAGGTCAGGGTGCTCCTGGACATAGTCTGAAGTCTAGCCTTTCCTCCTCTCTCCCAGGGATCTGCTCTTGTAGTTGCATCATCTTTATGTATTGTAATCATCTGTCAGGGTTTCCTAAAAAGAGACTACTTCATTTAGATACGGCCAACAGTTTGATCTGAGCTGGCTGTAAATATCAGAAAGTGACCTGTCTGGCAGGCTCTCCTGCTACACAACTGGCTAATGCCGCCTTTCACCACAATCCAACGTGCCGCTGACATTTGTTCAAGACATTTCTCTTTATGTGTTTATAAGCTGGGTTGAGCTTATCAAGAAGCTACTTGGCATAAGTATTGCTGAATGACTCAAAGCTGATTTCCTTCTTATACATAGTGAGCGGCCCAGAAAGTGCAGCTCTGCCCACAGCTTCACCCATCACTGACTCCTGCAACAGCTGTCAAAATGTTTTTCTTTGCAGCAGTCTCTTTTGTTTAGCGAGGAAATCATTTTAAGCCTTTCATTTGCAAAACCGACAGAATGTCACCCTTTGAGGGGATTCCATCCACAGCTAATTACTTCCACAGTAGAGGTGGGAAAATCATTTTATGTTGTGTATGTGTATATACAGTATACACTGTGCGTGTGTATAATATATATATATTATATAATATATTTTATATGTACTGCTCCAAAAAAAATGAAAGGAACACATTTTAATCAGCGTATAGCAGCAAGTCATTTAACCTCCTGGAATATTGATCTGGTCAGTTAAGTAGCAGAGGGGGTTGTTAATCAGTTTCAGTTGCTTTGGTGTTAATGAAATTAACAGGTGCATTAGATGGGCAACAATGAGACGACCTCCAAAACAGGAATGGTTTTACAGGTGGAGGCCACTGATACTTGTTTTCCCTACTCCCTACTTTTCTGACTGTTTTTCACTAGTTTTGCATTTGGCTGGGGTCAGTGTTACTACTGGTAGCATGAGGCAATACCTGGACCCTGTAGAGGTTGCACAGGCAGTCCAACTCCTCCAGGATGGCACATCAATATGTGACATTGCCAGAAGGTTTGCTGTGTCTCCCAGCACAGTCTCAAGAGGATGGAGGAGATTCCAGAAGACAGGAAGTTACTCTAGGAGAGCTGGACAGGGCGGTAGAAGATCCTTAAGCCATCAGCGGGACCGGTATCTGCTCCTTTGTGCAAGGAGGAACAGGATGAGCATTGCCAGAGCCCTACAAAATCACCTCCAGCAGGTCACTGATGTGAATGTCTCTGACCAAACGATCAGAAACAGACTTCATGATGGTGGCCCGAGGGCCCCACGTCCTCTAGTGGGCCCTGTGCTCACTGCCCAGCACCGTGGAGCTCAGTTGGCATTTGCCATTGAACACCAGAATTGGGAGGCCCACCGCTGGCACCCTGTGCTTTTCACAGATGAGAGCTCACCCTGAGCACATGTGACAGACTTGAAAGGGTTTGGAGAAGACATGGAAAACGTTATGCTGCCTGTAATATTGTTCAACATGACAGGTTTGGTGGTGGGTCAGTGATGGTCTGGGGAAGCACAGACCTCTACAGGCTAGACAATGGCACCCTGACTGCCATTAGGTATCGGAATGAAATCCTTGGACCCATTGTCAGACCCTACACTGGTGCAGTGGGTCCTGGATTTCTCCTGGTGCATGACCATGCATGGCAATGTCTCCCACTGCTGTCTCAGCCAATGAGGAGGGAGAGTCCACGGAGAGCCGAGACTTTGGTGCACATCACTGGACCGCAATGGGGCTCTTGTAAAGTATTCAGGGGGCTGGCGGTGCTGCTGCACATAGGTTTTTTTGCCTTCATGCTTAGAATACATGAAGGTAATAAGCCTTGAGCCTTTAGAATCACTTTTTAATGTTTTCATTTACTTATTTGGTAGTCCATAAATATAATGTTTCAGGTTCTAACTGCGGTGGTGGTTGTAATGGACCCAGCAACCGGATGATGTTACTGTGGCAAACCTGAGGACAGTCATGTGTACACTGATTACACATTTTGAAATCCATTAGTACAATTGTACTTTTTTGTACATTTTCGATAAAGTTGGAATAAGTAGAACATCTGTCAGGCTGTTTGTATGCCTGCCGTAACAGCTTATCTGAAAGAACACAGGAGGTGGATGACTGTAAACCCGTGTGTGTGGTTATGGGTGACTGATGACATCATCAAGTGTGAGTGCAATACCATTGTGTGTATATGAATCAGCAACATCAACTTCATCCCATGATGAATTCCTGAATTGTATTTTGCATTGTATTCCAATGATTCAGATGGCATGATGTTCTGACTAAAGCTGGGCACATATTATCCAATTTTCTTATTGAATTTCTTTTAGATTTACCTTCAACTATGTAGTCCAAGGGCCTGCCTGATTGCATACAAATTGAAAGTATTTAGATTTGACCTCATGTTATATGATTTTAGTAAATCTAAAGGCAAATTGTACAAGTAATATTGTATAATGTATGACCATCTTTAGAAATTTTTATTTTTTTAATAATTCTGCCTACCTTCAGCTGTGTATAGAATCTTTGGCAGTGCCAACCTAATAAAGAAAATCTAGAGCTTATTCTAAAAGTTTGTGGAGAGGAACTGCTGCTTTAAAGGCCAGAACACTTTAGGGATTTCTGCTGAACTGGGCAAGAAGAAAAGTCTTTTTATTTTTTTTATTTTTTATTTTTTTTACCAGCATTCATTCCTGGCTGATAATATCAGTCTTGTTGCTATGAGCAGCGCATTTCCTCTCCACCCCCCCCCCCCCCACACTCTTTAGATGAATGGGAATTGTTGACCTATTAAACGCATAGCTTTCAGAGACATAGACAAGGCTCAGAACTCGCCATGTTTACTACATTCAGTGTACAGCTGCTTTGATGTGGCATGGTGCATTAATCAAAACATTCATATCCACTTCCAGTAATGTATATAGAAAAGGCTTGTATACAGCTGCCTAAACATACTTGTTGGGAACAGCCATCATTCATTTCACTTAAAAAGTTAATGATCATTTGCCCTATCTTCTAAACATCAGCACTGCTGTACAATGTCTCATCGCTAACTTCCTATTGTAAGTTTTACTATAAAGAGATGTATAAATAACCAGCCACAGCACTGTCAAAACATCGGATTTATAGTACATCTGTATTTTCCTTCAGGGAAGTAAGCAGTGAACAGCGATTGTGTTCATAGTACCATAATTCTGTAATTGGTGGCAATGGGGCATACTAAAATAGGACTTTTGTGTATATGAGAAAAGTAGATTTAGAAAAACAAAAATAATGCTTTTAGCAACTGACCTACAGCAACACAGTAAAATGACAGCATAAAGCATTGGTAAGAGCTTGTTTATGCAGTGTTGGGAGCATGCAATGCACAGCCATGTGACAACACATGCTTTCATATAGCTTTTAGAAAAAAAGAATATGTGACGTACCTGACGTACAATTATACTACATTTGGGGTCTGAATACTTTCACTTATATCAGTGGTTTCCAAACTGTGGCCCTTTGCTTGCTTTTATCTGGTCCTTAGGGCACAATTTCACCCACAGACACCAACAATGGGGCCCAAAGACACTAATCATGGTGCACAAATTCCTCCCAATGACACCAACAATGGGACACAATTCCTCCCAATGACACCAACAATGGGGCACAATTCCTCCCAATGACACCAACAATGGGACACAATTCCTCCCAATGACACCAACAATGGGGCACAATTCCTCCCAATGACACCAACAATGGGGCACAATTCCTCCCAATGACACCAACAATGGGGCACAATTCCTCCCAATGACACCAACAATGGGGCACAATTCCTCCCAATGACACCAACAATGGGGCACAATTCCTCCCACTGACACTATTGATGGGGCACAATTCCTCCCACTGACACTATTGATTGATGGGGCACAATTCCTCCCACTGACACTAATGATGGGCCACAATTCCTCCCACTGACACTAATGATGGGCCACAATTCCTCCCACTGACACTAATGATGGGCCACAATTCCTCCCACTGACACTAATGATGGGCCACAATTCCTCCCACTGACACTAATGATGGGCCACAATTCCTCCCACTGACACTAATGATGGGCCACAATTCCTCCCACTGACACTAATGATGGGGCACAATTCCTCCCACTAAAAATGGGACATTGTTTTTTTCCACTGATGTCGGGACCCCCGATGGCCACAGTCAAAAGTCTGAAGGACCATAAACTGGCCCTTTGTTTAGAAAGTTTAGAGAACCCTGACTTAAAGTATAACTAAAGGCTTTTTTTTCCTTTTAGTTTCAGATAGAGTGCAAAAGGATTAGAACAAGTTTTGATTTTGTTGTTTGTGCAGTGACCTGTTTAAATAAATTAATATCCCACATTTTGGATTGTCCAGAATAGGATCAGAAGGGGAAATCTTCCAATGGGAACACTAGTTCTGGGGATTCCCACATTCTGAAGGGATTCCCTCATTTCCTGTTTTGGCTACAGGACAGGATGTGAAGGGAAATAAATCTCCGATTCAACAAAGATAGCAAAAAAACTAACAGAAGTTATGACCCTCTCTTACTCTATATAAAATGGGAAAAAAAAGAAAGTTTTGCCTTTTTTGTTTACTAGTTTAACTGCTTTACACCCGGCCAATGTAGATAACTGGCTGGGCAGGTGCTCTGTTATTCCAGGAGGACGTAGGGTAGGTCCTCTCACTTGTTTGTGCCCCCTGGGGTGTGCATCAGAGCAATCTGTCTCTGTTATGTCCACTGGACACAGCGGATCACAGTACTTGGTACTGGACTGCTGTGATTGACTCAAGCAAGTGGTTCTTTCAGGGCTGGCAGCATAGTGTTTACCATTTGTAGATCAGGGCAGGTTAAAGGAAACCTCTCATGAGAGATCTAAGTAGGTAGTCCTTGTTGAACCTCTGAGAATACTATTTGCCTGCATGTCTCTGGAGGAAGTGAAGTCAGAGCAAATTCAGAACTCCTTATCTACATACTTGCTTTGGTTTAGGAGAGAACATATTGAAGTCATTTAATCAGAGGAACATCCAAGCAGCTCCTACGTTCAGAAGACGTGGTGTGCCTTGGCAGCCTCCATATTTCAGTACAGGCTTCCTTTACTATGTCTTGTGGGCACATCATCAAAGAGTGTCTGTAAAGTATTATGTTTACTATAGAAATGATCTGTATTCCTAATAACTGCTAAACATCATTGATAATGAGTGCTCTTTTGTAATAGAGTAGACAAGTCCCATATATTGATTAGAAAATGAGTAATTTCCAGTGTAATGTTTTATGAAATCTATTATGCAGATTGATGGTGTTGGATGTGTCAATTGATTTGTGTTTGTTCATGAGATTCTGTCATCTAATTTGGTACATTCAAATGGTAACTGGATTTGACAGGGCATGTCTGAAAATACAGTAAGCCGGTGGCAACAAGCAGCGTGTATGTGTGATCACTTGCTTAGTGGATAGCTTGAAGCTCCATGTCACATGTGGCTTGACTAGATACTGACCTGAAAATATCTGTACTGAAGGAAAAGATGCAAAGACACATACTTCACATTGGGGGAACCATTTATCATTTCTGTCGCACAGCAAGACAACACTAAACAGGGACAATGAGACAGAAACCGGGACAGACCTACAATAAGGCTGCAACTTGAATCATAATTTCTTCAATTCTCTGCTCCAAAGTTTCACTGCCAGATAAGTCTGTCCCTGATCACCTCCTAAAGAAAAACTGAAAGTATTTTTTTATTTTATTTTGATAGCGTGAGGAAAAGCTATAACCCCTGACATTTTTGTTTGCCTCCCATTAGGAAGATTTCCTTTCACTTCCTGTCCTATAGCCACAACAGGAAGCAAGAGGAAATCCTTGCAAAGTGTGTAGTCACTATAACTAGTGTACAAATTGGAAGGTTTCCCTCTATTCCTGCTCTGGCGACCACTCGAAATTTAGGATTTTCTTTCACTTTTAGCAAAAATGGTCACCAGGACAAATAAAGAAGGTGATTTTCCCTAACAGTGACACAGACAACAATAAAAAAATATGTTCTAATCCCTCTCCACTCTATTCACAGTTAAGAAAAATGATTTCTTTCAGTTATACTTTAATTGGGTTTTTTTTTTGAGTGAAAATCTGTCTCATATACAGGTTATTTTATGTCGCAAATGTTTGCTAATCTGTCATAGTTTGGCTGTCCATTTGAGCTGCAAGATTCTGGCCAAAATGAGAATCACGATTTTTTTTTGCTTAGAATAAAAAGATCACGATTCTCTCATGATTCTCACGATGTAAAATCCTTCACATTATACAAAAAAAAAATGGGCTAACTTTACTGGTTAGTTTTTTTTTTTTTTTTTTAAATTCATTAAAGTAATTTTTTCCAAAAAAATTGCATTTGAAAGACCACTGCGTGAATACAGACATAAAATATTGCAACAACCACCATTTTATTCTCTAGGGCAGTGATGGCCAACCTTTCACCCCAGAGGTTTTTGAACTACATTTCCCATGATGCTCAACCACACTGCAGGGTGCATGAGCATTATGGGAAATGTAGTTCCAAAACATCTGGGGTGCCAAGGTTCGCCATCACTGCTCTAGGGTGTCTACTAAAAAAATATATATAATGTGTGGGGGTTCTAAGTAATTTTCTAGCAAAAAAAAAAAAAAAGATTTTAACTTGAAACCAACAAATATCAGAAAAAGGTTTAGTGTTTAAACTTTTTTCACTTACACACAGTCTATTCCATTGACAAATTGTTACCATGTTTATACTTAACCACTTGCCGACCGCCTAACGCACATATACGGCGGCAGAATGGCACGGGCAGGCAGAATCACGTACCTGTACGTGATCTGCCTCCCGCGGGCGGGGGGTCCGATCGGACCCCCCTCCGGTGCCAGCGGCGGTCGGCATTTGACTGGGAGCGTCGGGAGGCGAGGGGGAGACCATCCGATCGTGGCCCCCCCCTCGCGATCGCTCCCAGCCAATCGGAATCCTCCCCTGCCTGTGTGTAGTTTCACACAGGCAGAGGATGTGATGTCATCTCTCCTCGGCTCGGCAGTTTCCGTCCCAGCGCCGAGGAGAGAAGACATGTAAGTGCACAACACACACACACAGTAGAACATGCCAGGCATACTTTACACCCCCGATCCCCCCCCCCCCCGATCGCCCCCCGATCCCCCCCCCCTGTCACAAACTGACAGCAAGCAGTATTTTTTTTTTTTTTTTTTCTGATTACTGCATGGTGTCAGTTTGTGACAGTTACAGTGTTAGGGCAATGAGTATTACCCCCCTTTAGGTCTAGGATACCCCCCTAACCCCCCCTGATAAAGTTTTAACCCCTTGATCACCCCCTGTCACCAGTGTCACTAAGCGATCATTTTTCTGATCGCTGTATTAGTGCCGCTGGTGACGCTAGTTAGGGAGGTAAATATTTAGGTTCGCCGTCAGCGTTTTATAGCGACAGGGACCCCCATATACTATCTAATAAATGTTTTAACCCCTTGATTGCCCCCTAGTTAACCCTTTCACCACTGATCACCGTATAACTGTTACGGGTGACGCTGGTTAGTTCGTTTATTTTTTATAGTGTCAGGGCACCCGCCGTTTATTACCTAATAAAGGTTTAGCCCCCTGATCGCCCGGCGGTGATATGCGTCGCCCCAGGCAGCGTCAGATTAGCGCCAGTACCGCTAACACCCACGCACGCAGCATACGCCTCCCTTAGTGGTATAGTATCTGTACGGATCAATATCTGATCCGATCAGATCTATACTAGCGTCCCCAGCAGTTTAGGGTTCCCAAAAACGCAGTGTTAGCGGGATCAGCCCAGATACCCGCTAGCACCTGCGTTTTTCCCCTCCGCCCGGCCCACCCAAGTGCAGTATCGATCGATCACTGTCACTTACAAAACACTAAACGCATAACTGCAGCGTTCACAGAGTCAGGCCTGATCCCTGCGATCGCTAACAGTTTTCTTGGTAGCGTTTTGGTGAACTGGCAAGCACCAGCCCCAGGCAGCGTCAGGTTAGCGCCAGTACCGCTAACACCCACGCACGCACCGTACACCTCCCTTAGTGGTATAGTATCTGATCGGATCAATATCTGATCTGATCAGATCTATACTAGCGTCCCCAGCAGTTTAGGGTTCCCAAAAACGCAGTGTTAGCGGGATCAGCCCAGATACCTGCTAGCACCTGCGTTTTGCCCCTCCGCCCGGCCCAGCCCAGCCCACCCAAGTGCAGTATCGATTGATCACTGACACTTACAAAACACTAAACGCATAACTGCAGCGTTCGCAGAGTCAGGCCTGATCCCTGCGATCGCTAACAGTTTTTTTGGTAGCGTTTTGGTGAACTGGCAAGCACCAGCGGCCTAGTATACCCCGGTCGTAGTCAAACCCGCACTGCAGTAACACTTGGTGACGTGGCGAGTCCCATAAGTGCAGTTCAAGCTGGTGAGGTGGCAAGCACAAGTAGTGTCCCGCTACCACCAAAAAGACAAACACAGGCCCGTCGTGCCCATAATGCCCTTCCTGCTGCATTCGCCAATCCTAATTGGGAACCCACCGCTTCTGCAGCGCCCGTACTTCCCCCATTCACATCCCCAACCAAATGCAGTCGGCTGCATGAGAGGCATTTTCTTTATGTCCTCCCGAGTACCCCTACCCAACGAACCCCCAAAAAAGATGTCGTGTCTGCAGCAAGCATGGATATAGGCGTGACACCCGCTATTATTGTCCCTCCTGTCCTGACAATCCTGGTCTTTGCATTGGTGAATGTTTTGAACGCTACCATTCACTAGTTGAGTATTAGCGTAGGGTACAGCATTGCACAGACTAGGCACACTTTCACAGGGTCTCCCAAGATGCCATTGCATTTTGAGAGACCCGAACCTGGAACCGGTTACAGTTATAAAAGTTAGTTACAAAAAAAGTGTAAAAAAAAAAAAAAAAAAAAACACAAACAAAAATATAAAAAAAAAAAAAAAATAGTCGTTTTATTGTTCTCTCTCTATTCTCTCTCTATTGTTCTGCTCTTTTTTACTGTATTCTATTCTGCAATGTTTTATTGTTGTTATGTTTTATCATGCTTGCTTTTCAGGTCTGCAATTTTTTATACTTTACCGTTTACTGTGCTTTATTGTTAACCATTTTTTTGTCTTCAGGTACGCCATTCACGACTTTGAGTGGTTATACCAGAATGATGCCTGCAGGTTTAGGTATCATCTTGGTATCATTCTTTTCAGCCAGCGATCGGCTTTCATGTAAAAGCAATCCTAGCAGCTAATTAGCCTCTAGACTGCTTTTACAAGCAGTGGGAGGGAATGACCCCCCCCCCCCCAACATCTTCCGTGTTTTTCTCTGGCTCTCCTGTCTCAACAGGGAACCTGAGAATCCAGCCGGTGATTCAGCCAGCTGACCATAGAGCTGATCAGAGACCAGAGTGGCTCCAAACATCTCTATGGCCTAAGAAACCGGAAGCTACGAGCATTTTATGACTTAGATTTCGCCGGATGTAAACAGCGCCATTGGGAAATTGGGAAAGCATTTTATCACACCGATCTTGGTGTGGTCAGATGCTTTGAGGGCAGAGGAGAAATCTAGGGTCTAATAGACCCCAATTTTTGCAAAAAAGAGTACCTGTCACTACCTATTGCTATGATAGAGGATATTTACATTCCCTGAGATAACAATAAAAATGATTTAAAAAAAAAAAAAATGAAAGGAACAGTTTAAAAATAAGATAAAAAAAAAATAATAATAAAGAAAAAAAAAAAAAAAAAGCACCCCTGTCCCCCCTGCTCTCGCGCTAAGGCGAACGCAAGCGTCGGTCTGGCGTCAAATGTAAACAGCAATTGCACCATGCATGTGAGGTATCACCGCGAACGTCAGATCGAGGGCAGTAATTTTAGCAGTAGACCTCCTCTGTAAATCTAAAGTGGTAACCTGTAAAGGCTTTTAAAGGCTTTTAAAAATGTATTTAGTTTGTCGTCACTGCACGTTTGTGCGCAATTTTAAAGCATGTCATGTTTGGTATCCATGTACTCGGCCTAAGATCATCTTTTTTATTTCATCAAACATTTGGGCAATATAGTGTGTTTTAGTGCATTAAAATTTAAAAAAGTGTGTTTTTTCCCCAAAAAATGCGTTTGAAAAATCGCTGCGCAAATACTGTGTGAAAAAAAAAAATGAAACACCCACCATTTTAATCTGTAGGGCATTTGCTTTAAAAAAATATATAATGTTTGGGGGTTCAAAGTAATTTTCTTGCAAAAAAAAATTATTTTTTTATGTAATCAAAAAGTGTCAGAAAGGGCTTTGTCTTCAAGTGGTTAGAAGAGTGGGTGATGTGTGACATAAGCTTCTAGATGTTGTGTATAAAATGCCAGGACAGTTCAAACCCCCCCCCAAATGACCCCATTTTGGAAAGTAGACACCCCAAGCTATTTGCTGAGAGGCATGTCGAGTCCATGGAATATTTTATATTGTGACACAAGTTGCGGGAAAGAGACAATTTTTTATTTTTTTTATTTTTTTTTGCGCAAAGTTGTCACTAAATGATATATTGCTCAAACATGCCATGGGAATATGTGAAATTACACCCCAAAATACATTCTGTTGCTTCTCCTGAGTACGGGGATACCACATGTGTGAGACTTTTTGGGAGCCTAGCCGCGTACGGGACCCCGAAAACCAATCACCGCCTTCAGGCTTTCTAAGGCCGTAAATTTTTGATTTCACTCTTCACTGCCTATCACGGTGGAATGCCCAGGTGGCAAAAAACCCCCCCAAATGACCCCATTTTGGAAAGTAGACACCCCAAGCTATTTGATGAGAGGTATAGTGAGTATTTTGCAGACCTCACTTTTTGTCACAAAGTTTTGAAAATTGAAAAAAGAAAAAAAAAAAATTTTTTTTTCTCGTCTTTCTTTATTTTCAAAAACAAATGAGAGCTGCAAAATACTCACCATGCCTCTCAGCAAATAGCTTGGGGTGTCTACTTTCCAAAATGGGGTCATTTGGGGGGGGTTTGTGCCACCTGGGCATTCCATGGCCTCCGAAACTGTGATAGGTAGTGAGGAGTAAAATCAAAAATGTACGCCCTTAGAAATCCTGAAGGCAGTGATTGGTTTTCGGGGCCCCGTACACGGCTAGGCTCCCAAAAAGTCCCACACATGTGGTATCCCCGTACTCAGGAGAAGCAGCTAAATGTATTTTGGGGTGCAATTCCACATATGCCCATGGCCTGTGTGAGCAATATATCATTTAGTGACAACTTTGTGCAAAAAAAAAAAAAAAAAATTGTCACATTCCCGCAACTTGTGTCAAAATATAAAACATTCCATGGACTCAACATGCCTCAAAGCAAATAGCTTGGGGTGTCTACTTTCCAAAATGGGGTCATTTGGGGGGGTTTTATGCCATCTGGGCATTTTATGGCTTTCAAAACTGTGATAGGTAGTGAGGAGTAAAATCAAAAATGTACGCCCTTAGAAATCCTGAAGGCAGTGATTGGTTTTCGGGGCCCCGTACGTGGCTAGGGTCCCAAAAAGTCCCACACATGTGGTATCCCCGTACTCAGGAGAAGCAGCTAAATGTATTTTGGGGTGCAATTCCACATATGCCCATGGCCTGTGTGAGCAATATATCATTTAGTGACAACTTTTTGTAATTTTTTTTTTTTTTTTGTCATTATTCAATCACTTGGGACAAAAAAAATGAATATTCAATGGGCTCAACATGCCTCTCAGCAAATTCCTTGGGGTGTCTACTTTCCAAAATGGGGTCATTTGTGGGGGTTTTGTACTGCCCTGCCATTTTAGCACCTCAAGAAACGACATAGGCAGTCATAAATTAAAGGCTGTGTAAATTCCAGAAAATGTACCCTAGTTTGTAGGCGCTATAACTTTTGCGCAAACCAATAAATATACACTTATTGACATTTTTTCTACCAAAGACATGTGGCCGAATACATTTTGGCCTAAATGTATGACTAAAATTGAGTTTATTGGATTTTTTTTAGAACAAAAAGTAGAAAATATCATTTTTTTTTCAAAATTTTCGGTCTTTTTCCGTGTATAGCGCAAAAAATAAAAACGGCAGAGGTGATCAAATACCATCAAAAGAAAGCTCTATTTGTGGGAAGAAAAGGACGCAAATTTCGTTTTGGGTACAGCATTGCATGACCGCGCAATTAGCAGTTAAAGCGACGCAGTGCCGAATTGTAAAAAGTGCTCTGGTCAGGAAGGGGGTAAAACCTTTCCGGGGCTGAAGTGGTTAAGTTCAACTGGTAAAGAATGTAGCAGACTTCCCAGTTTTTCATTTCCTTTCTTTTAATTGTGCAGCTCTACTGTCCATGATTCCAAGGGCAAGAGGCATAAATACACAAAATAACTGATGCAAAGACTATGCTAAATGAAATGTAGCCTTCTTTTAATTTCATTTTGTCATTTTTCAAATGTAGTTTCAGGGACATTAGAAGATTTCTACAGTAAGGGGCATTATTGAAGTTCTATAGTAAGGGGCATTAGTGGAGTTCAACAGTAAGGGGCATTGGCAAACTTCTACAGCCAGGGGCATTAGTGGAGTTCAACAGTAAGGGGCATTGGCAAACTTCTACAGCAAGGGGCATTGGTAGAGTTCTGCAGTAAGGGGCATTGGTAGAGTTCTGCAGTAAGGGGCATTGGTAGAGTTCTGCAGTAAGGGGCATTGGTAGAGTTCTGCAGTAAGGGGCATTGGTAGAGTTCTGCAGTAAGGGGCATTGGTAGAGTTCTGCAGTAAGGGGCATTGGTGGAGTTCACCAACTTCTTTTAATTTCATTTTGTCATTTTTCAAATGTAGTTTCAGGGACATTAGAAGATTTCTACAGTAAGGGGCATTATTGAAGTTCTATAGTAAGGGGCATTAGTGGAGTTCAACAGTAAGGGGCATTGGCAAACTTCTACAGCCAGGGGCATTAGTGGAGTTCAACAGTAAGGGGCATTGGCAAACTTCTACAGCAAGGGGCATTGGTAGAGTTCTGCAGTAAGGGGCATTGGTAGAGTTCTGCAGTAAGGGGCATTGGTAGAGTTCTGCAGTAAGGGGCATTGGTAGAGTTCTGCAGTAAGGGGCATTGGTAGAGTTCTGCAGTAAGGGGCATTGGTAGAGTTCTGCAGTAAGGGGCATTGGTGGAGTTGTACCGTGTGGGGCATTGGTAGAGTTGTGCAGTAACACCATATTTGTGGCTGCAGGCCCCTCCTGGGTGTTGCCATATTGTCTTAGCTTGACAATGTAAAACACAGGCTGGTCAAAAATCCATGCTAGTGAGAGCCGTCTGTTCTTTTCTATGAAGCCCTTTATGTGTCCCAACCTGCACCACCTTCCCAAACATCTGGTCAGACCCTGGAGACAGTTTGGTGAGGAAGCCTGGACTAAAAAGAAAATAATAATAATGCCACCTGTTACTGCAGAATCCAGCAATCTTTGTGGTCCAGTGACCATTGGTAATTCTGCGGCCAGCTGTTTGTGTACTTTTTCCAGCTGCCATTTAGACCAATAACAAGACCACAAGTATGTGGATGGTTCACTTGCCTAGATGTTGTGTTTAACGGCTAAAAACAAGCTTCATAGGTTTTTATTGCATCAAATTATAGGGATAAATTGGTGTGATAATGGTGGTGTTCTATTGCACATGGGAGTAAAAAATCCACTTTTTGTTTTACTAATCTGAATCCAGGTGCATTGTTGTCTATGGAACAATGCACACAGCTGCATAATGATCTGTAATACAGTGATGAGTACATAACTGTTAAATAAAAATAGAAAATGTTACATCAGATTGCAGTGATTAATGCGTGTGTGAGTGTGTGTGTGAGTGTGTGTGTGTGTGTGTGTGTGTGTGTGTGTGTGTGTATACGCAAGTATTTGTGCATATATTGCAAAACTAGCAACCATAAGCGGATGAAGAAGAATTTTACACATGTATACACATAGCACATTCACCTGCATTTATGCAAGGACTTTACAGAACATTTTACTCATGAACTTTCTCTTAAGATCCTGAGTATAAACATCAGTAAATTATTACATCTGTGAGCAAAAGGCCATAGTGTCTCTGACAGCCCATTGAGGGAGTTTCAGTTGCTGGCTTGCAGCTAGCCGCAGTGCTTTGTTCAGCATGTACAAGCATGTGACAGGTGTTATTTTAACGGTTATTTACAGAAAATATTCATCAAAGTTGTGGTTGTGTGGCCAGGCAAGATACTTACTTTACTGTCAAACGGAGCACAGCAGAGGTCAGGAAATTGTAATGAATCAGTTGAGTTTGTAATAGCCTGTCAGTTATGATAAAAGTTTAAACAGATTGTTTTGTTTGTAGCAAGAAAAGAGACAATGGGGGGTCAGAGGTCTTCTTCCAGTGCGGCTCATTCATTAGCTTGGGTAGAAGGTTGAAAACACAGTCGTTTTCTCTATTTACCTGCTTTAAATATGTGATGAATTCTGAGTAGCCATATGCTTAACAAGGGTGGATAGTATATTATTATTATTATTATACAATATTTATATAGCGCCAACAGTTTACGTAGCGCTTTACAACTTGAGGGTAGACAGTACAAATACAATACAATTTGATACAGTAGGAATCAGAGGGCCCTGCTCACTTAGAGCTTACAATCTAAGAGGGAAGGTTAAGAGATACAAGAGGTAATAGCTGTGGGTGATGTGCTGATTGAGAAGATAAATGTACAGTTGTTAGGTGGGGGCCAGATAGGCTTCTCTGAAGAGATGAGTTTTCAGGGATCGTCTGAAAGTGGATAAGGTAGGAGAAAATCGGACGGATTGGGGAAGAGCATTCCAGAGGATGGGGGAGGCTCTGGAGAAGTCCTGAAGGCGAGCATGGGATGAGGTGACAAGGGAGTTTGAGAGCAGGAGGTCTTGGGAGGAGCGAAGAGAACGATTAGGTTGGTATTTTGTGACTAGGTTAGAGATGTAGCTAGGGGCCAGGTTGTGGATGGCTTTGTAAGTTATAGTTAGTATCTTGAATTTAATTCGGTGACTGAGTGGCAGCCAATGGAGGGATTGGCAGAGGGGTGTAGCAGACGCTGAGCGGTTTGTGTGGTGGATGAGCCTGGCCGCAGCGTTCATGATGGACTGAAGTGGGGATAGCCTATTTAGAGGTAAACCAATGAGGAGGGAGTTGCAGTAGTCAAGGCGGGAGATGACCAGGGAGTGGATTAGAAGCTCTGTGGTGTCATTGGTTAGGAAGGGGCGTATCTTGGAGATGTTGCGAAGACAGAGGCGGCAAGCTTTGGATAGTGATAGAATGTGGGGTCGAAAGGTTAGTTCAGAGTCCAGGATTACACCTAGGACCTTGGCGTGGGGAGATGGGTTGATAGTTGAGCCGTTGATCTTGACAGGGAGATCAGGGGAAGTGGCACCTGAGGGAGGAAATATCATGAGCTCGGTTTTGGATAGGTTGAGTTTGAGAAAGTGATGTGACATCCAGGCTGATATGTCTGCTAATAAGTTGGTAATGCGTGAGGAGACAGATGGAGAGAGCTGGGGGGTGGAGAGATAGATTTGGGTGTCATCAGCGTAGAGATGATATTTAAAGCCGTGGGAGGCAATCAATTGACCCAGGGAGGTGGTGTAGATTGAGAAAAGGAGAGGTCCGAGAACAGAACCTTGGGGGACCCCGACGGAAAAAGGAAGAGGAGAAGAGGAAGTAGAGTTGTAAGTGACACTGAAGGAGCGGTGGGATAGGTAGGATGAGAACCAGCGAAGAGTACAGTCACGGAGACCAAAGGAGTGGAGTTTTTTGAGGAGGAGGGGGTGGTCCACTGTGTCAAAGGCAGCAGAGAGGTCCAGGAGAAGTAGTACAGAATAGTGTCCATTGGCTTTAGCCATTAGTAGGTCATTTGAGAGTTTAAGGAGAGCAGTTTCCGTGGAGTGTTGAGGGCGAAAACCGGACTGAAGGGGATCAAGAAGTTTATTCATGGTCAGATGGTCGCTTAATCGGTTGTAGACCAGTCTTTCAAGAAGTTTGGAGGAGAAGGAGAGTAAGGAGATGGGACGTAAGTTGTTGAGATTGGTGGGATCCAGTGAGGGCTTTTTTAGTATGGGGGTGACTAGCGCATGTTTTAGAGAGTTTGGGAAGATGCCACAAGAGAGGGAGAGGTTGAAAATGTGAGTTAGAGAGCGTAGAATCGAGTCAGAGGGTGAGCGTAGCATTTGCGAGGGAACAGGATCCAGGGGGCAAGTGGTTAGATGAGTGCTAGATAAAAGTTTAGCAACCTCAGTAGTATTAGCAGGGTTGAATGAGGGAAGTAATGATTGTATCTGTGGACATGGAGTGTTGCATGGGGGAGGTTTTTGCGCATTGGCGATCTCCTCATGAATTGTATCAATCTTAGTTTTGAAGTGATTGGCAATCTCCTGGGCAGTGAGTGAGTTGGTGGGTGGAGGCAGTGGAGGACAGAGTAGAGTGTTGAAGGTAGAGAAGAGTTGACGTGGACTGGATGAGAAGGTGTTGATGAGTGTGATAAAGTAGGTCTGTTTGGCAGTGTGAAGGCAGGAGTAGTATTTTAGGAGGGCAGATTTATATTGTGTGAAGTCTTCCTGGGTCTTAGTCTTATGCCACAGGCGCTCAAGAGCGCGGCTACGTTTTCTGAGACTTCTGGTGTCATCTGTTTGCCAGGGTTGTAGCAGTCGGGGCCTAATTCTGCGTGTAGTGAGGGGGGCCAGCTTGTCTAGGGAGGAAGACAGTGAGCTGTTGTAAACGAAAGTAGCTAGGTTGGGACAGGACAGGGGGGAGATTTTGTCATAGAGGTGATCAGTAGCAGAGTAGAGAAGAGAAGGGTTGAGGTGGCGAAGGTTTCTGCGTGTAACTGTTAGGCGGTTGGAGGGAGAAGAGGTGGAAGACAAGGAGAGAGCAAAACTAATAAGGTGGTGATCAGAGAGTGGGAGTGGATTGTTGGAAAGGTTGCACGGAGTGCACAGATAGGAGAAGGCAAGGTCAAGGGTGTTGCCATTGGAGTGGGTAGGAGCCTGTATCCATTGCTTCAGGTCAAGCGATGAGGTTAGACTGAGAAGTTTAGAAGTAATAGTAGTGTTAGTGTTGACAGGGATGTTGAAGTCCCCAAGAATAATTGTGGGGATTTCAGAAGAGAGAAAGTAGGGTAGCCAGGCAGAGAAGTCATCAAGAAAGGCTGATACCGGTCCAGGGGGCCGGTAGATGACAGCAATTCTTAGAGAAATGGGAGAGAAAAGACGAATGCAGTGTGCCTCAAAAGAGGAGAGTATCAGAGAGGGAGGTGGGTGAAGAACCTGATAGGTGCTGCATGGAGCTAGAAGGATTCCCACTCCACCTCCCTTCCGTCCACTTGGTCTGGGGGAGTGAGTCCAGAGAAGGCCCCCATGGGAGAGGGAAGCAGGAGAAATAGTATCCGATTCATGAAGCCAGGTTTCAGTAATGGCAAGTAGGTTAAAGGAATTTGTGATGAAGAGGTCGTGGAGGGCGGTGAGTTTGTTGCAGACAGAACGTGCATTCCACAGGGCACAGGAAAAGGGGGGGCTGGTATTGGAAAGAGGAATAGAGACCAAGTTCTGTGGGTTGCGGCTCCTGCCAGAGGGTGTAGGGGGATGGGAGCAATGGGCAATGACAGATGATGGTGGCCCAGGGTTTGGGGATATGTCACCAGAGATTAGGAGAAGCAGGAGGGTGAGGGAGGTAATGTGGGACTGTGATTTATGTGAAGGGGCATGTTTCAGAGTACTGGAGGTTTTATCAGTGTATGGATGTAGAATGAGCGAGAGTTGGTAAGAGCAGTAGTAGGGGGAAGACAGAAGGCAGGGTGATATGTATAAGCAGGCGGGTGGAGAGGGGGGGTGAAGGTAAGAGAGTTTGAGGAGAGAGGTCAGGAGTGTCAGAAGTAGTGGTAGAGAGTGCATGTTACAGAGTGGAAGGAGAGCTTAAGAGAGAGACAGGGTCACCTGTAGTCTGTTAGCTGCTTTCCAGTGCAGATTGCTGTAATTGTTTGCTTCGTGCAATCGCTGAAGTGCAGAGAATGAAGTGCATATCACTTGTAGAAAGAATCACTTAGAGATAGAAGCCATAAGGATAGAAGCCCCTGCAATGTGCACCCCCCAGCAATGTGCTGACCCCTTAAGGATGCTCAAATATATACTGTTATAGGGGTGGGGTTGAAGTTCGTTAATTAATCATGAGTGACTATAAGAGTGCCTGGCAATCAAAGTGAACTTTTTGCTTCAAAAGTCAGAATAGCAAGAGGCCAAGACAAGATCAACACATAAAACTATAAAATCATCTTTAACTATCGGACAGCAGGAGCTTCCCAGAAGGTGGAAGAGATACTGACATTGGGGGCCATTTAGAGGTTGGCATTGCAAAATGTCTGTGCATAATTTACAACCACGCTATTGTTATTGTGCTTTATTGTGGGATATATAACCTACCCCAGTGAGCTGTGTGTGATCTAAAAGGATCTCCAACCAAGGTATACATCTACACAGCAATTCATTGTGATTGTAAATCACATGCAATCATAAAACAGACCTTTTAAATAAAGAAGAAATGCACCAACAAAGGAGCATTTGGATACTTACAAAATAAAGAAAAAAATGTGCAGTTAAAAAAATAAAAACATAAATAAAATAAAAAATCAGTGGTGAAAATGCTCTGACGTCAATTGGTGCTAGCTGGATATCTGGAAATTTCTCCTAAAAGCAGCAATACTTATAAAAGACTACACTTTTACATGGGACTGTACAATATACAGTATACACATTAAAGCGGTAGTAAAGTCTAGCTAAAAAAAAAACAAAAAAACAATCCTGTCCCCCAGAAAGCTAAGGGTATAATGTGCACCACATATTAGCTTATTATGAAAGACATACTTTAAAATGAGTCCCTCCAGCAGTGCACAATCACCACTGACAGGGTTTCCCTTCTGTGTTTGTGGACTCCGGCCGCTTGAATGGCTGAGATGCGATGATGTCATTCCCAAACGTGCACATGGGAGCCACGGCACAGAGCTCTGGATTGATCGCACATTCACTGTGCCCTCATTTCAGAGCGCGGTGTGCATACGCTGGTGACATCGCCAACAGCAAGACTTGCGTGCATCTCCTAAACGGTGCACATTTAGGTTATATTCATTTTACCTAGAGGTAAGCTCTATTATAAGCTTACTTGTAGGTAAAAGTAACAGTGGTGTCTACTATGGCTTTAATATGCCATTACCTGTTTTTTGTTAGTCTTCTTTTGAGGACCCATAAATATATATCCTGCATGCAGTCTCTATGTAATGTAGTGGAAGTGGTCATTCTTTGACTGCATACTAATAAATTCTATCAAGCTTCACTTTAACAATGTCATTGATCTCTAGCAAGCACGTGACCTGCGAATCAAGAAATAGCTGCAAAGATTCATAGGTAGTAATAGTAGTAGTCAGTGTTTCTCAACTCCAGTCCTTAGAGCCGGTTCACACAGGGGCAACACAGCTTGCAGACCGACCTGCACACGACTTCAGCGGCGACTTGCAAAACGACTTCTGTATAGAAGTCAATGCAAGTCGCCTGAAGTCGCCCCAAAAGTAGTACAGGAACCTTTTTCTAAGTCGGAGCGACTTGAGTCGCTCCTATTAGAACGGTTCCATTGTACAGAACGGGAGGCGACTTGTCAGGCGGCTAAGTCACCTGACAAGTCGCCCCTGTGTGAACCGGCTCTTAAGGTGCCCCAACAGGTCATGTTGTCAGGATTTCTGTCATTTTGCACAGGCAATTTGATCAGTTTCACTACCTTAGTAATTACCACATCCATTTCATCTGAGGGAAATCCTGAAAACCTGACCTGTTGGGGCGTCTTGAGGATTGGAGTTGAGAAATGCTGGTGTAGATAGTATCCATTTGCATTGACTTGAAAATCACAATGCAGGTCAGCACACCACAAATGATGCATGCATGACCTTTTTGAAATATTGGTATAACATTTGTTCAGAACAACATACAGTATTTAGTTTTGTTTGTCTCTTCTGGAAAATGTAGTAAAATATGTACGACACACCTGGTGTGAGCAAGCCCTTGGGGCCCAATCACACGGGCCATTGCAGTAAAGTGCTGGTGCGCTAAAGCGCCATTCATTACCAATGGCTTGTTGAATTCCAGTTTATTGTGAATGGTACCCCAACACACCTTCATAACTCACATTAGGGTTGATTTACTAAAACTGGAGAGTACAAAGTCTGGTACAGCTGTGCATGGTAGCCAATCCGCTTCTAATGTCAGCTTGTTTAATTAAGCTTTGATAAAAAACAACATGGAAGCTGGATTGGTTTCTATGCACAGCTGCACCTGATTTTGCACTCTCCAGTTTTAGTAAATCAACCCTATTGTGCTGCACTGCACTACATTAAAAAGTAAACAGCGCCTATTGATTTGTGCACTGGTGTATATCGGCCCATTCATTTTTGCATATGTACAGCACAACGCAATGCATGGCAACAAGAAAAGGCGTGTTCTGCAGCACACTGCAATAGGGTGTGAAAGTGTACAGAGTATAATTAAGTCATCCCACGGTGAGTATAGTCTGTGTGTAATCTTTTCTTCACATCTGATATGTTGGGCTCTCTGCTATTCTTATATTCTACTGCTCAGATTGTAATCCACTAAAAATGTTCCAACATGAAATGAGCAGAATGTATAGCGCTTTATATGAAGCTGATAGAATCCAGATGACATCCTGGTGAGTGCATTCACACACCACGGGGCAAATGTCATTCAATACATGTCTGTGTGGTGTAGAATAATGTGTGGGTGACAGACTAGTGACCCTACATTCCACTTAGTGAAGTAATTCAGTGTTGCTTAGCAATGAATTGCAACTGCTGCAGAAAGACTTAGACAATGAAAAAAAGGATGTAGGAAATAATCTGTTGCTCTTTTATGCCTCCTTTTCGCCATAAAGAAGTGCATTAGTGAAAGCTCAGAATATGAATAAATAACTTGTTTTCCATTATCATTGAGCTTTAGGGCAGTAGTGCTAGGATGGGTTTTTCTCACTTTAGTCACACTTAGCAAGCAGTGTCAATGACCTGAAATTAGCCAATGACCATGTCTCCTGTGACCAACCTCTGCTGTCCATGTGGGGGACAGACTTTTTTTGTTGAGAACAATAACAGTGGAAACACTTCCTATCTTTCAAAAAATTCATTAATTCATCTTTATTTCTGTCCAGTTTTCCTGGTCTGCTATTTTTTTTTTAATTGCTACATATTTTAAGTGTGTTTTTGATTAAACTGTTAAACATTGTACTGAAAAGATTGAGAACTGCACCTAGAACGCAGACTAAACAACCCTGTATCCCACAACCCTAACCTTCCCTGTATCCCCCAACCTTAACACTAACCCTTCCTGTATACCCAACCCTAAGGCTACTTTCACACTGGGGCCGCCCAAGCACTTTTCAGGTGCTTCGGAAGCGCTGCCCATTCATGGGCAGGACGTTTTGGGATCGCTGTATACGTGGGAAATGAACGTGGGTTTAAGATAACTGCTGAAGCTTCAAACAGTAATATTGTGGAGATGCAAGTTTGCAGGGTATTGAGCATAATCATTTTTTAACACAGGGTAGGACGTGCAATAAGTGTGGGCAAAAAATGTGTAGGGCTAGAGTTTAGCTTTATTTTATCAAAGCTCCCTGTGGCCTTTATACCTTCTACAATTTACTGCAGGAGGATTTTGGGTCAGAAAGCAGGCTTTCAGACGACGCTGCTAGCAAGGAGATTAATGCTTAATAAGGGAGGATCGACAGTGCTCATCTCTGGCAGCAGGGTCACTCTGAGGACTGCCATTCAGCATATCGGGGGGACAGGGGCAGTCTGTTCATTTACACAAACGCTAACTGTTCATTCAGAAAAATAAATGATCAGTCAGCGCTGCAAGACTGTGTGATGTATTTGCTGACACAGTGGACATTTACTATCACACAGCAGCTCTATCACCCAGCCCCGCAGCTCTGACTGATGGTTTACTTTTATGAATGAACAGTCAGCTTTGGTGGGACTGTGTGGTAAGAGTTGCCCTGCAGATACATCGCATAGCCTCGCAGTGCTGAATGACCCTTTATTGTTCTGAATGAACAGTTAACGCTGTTGGGGCTGTGTGATCTATCTTCTGGTGCCGTGTATGTTTACTAGAAGAAGGCAGCTCCATCACACAGCCTAGCAGTGGTTTTTGAACCACTGCATGGATGTTAGCAAGACCAAGTGCTGTGTGTGCTGGGTCACCTGGGGGACTTGCCTGAGATTTCTAACTTGTAATGATACTTGTTCTTTAAGGTCCCACACAAATTGGTGCTAAAATTAGGCTTATGACATAGAATGAAAATTGGCACTCCCTGCTTCCAGGGATAACTAAGTGCACTGAGCCTATTACTTTCTTATGCTCACAGAAATGTCTTAAGTCATTGCCAGCAGTGTCTGAAAGGTAGTGATACTGCCACACTTGTTCTGGCTCCTCCAATGTGTACAAGCCTTTATTTTGCAGGATGTCACTATTGCTCCCATTCTAGTTCTGGACTGCAGGATGATAAGACTGCGATCTGTTCCAGGTCACAGCGGCTATTAGACTTCCAAGCTTACAGTCAGGTTTGTTTGTTTAGCTTTCAGCAAATACTTTCTAACTACAGTTTTGTTGTCAAAAGTCACCTGTATGTCTCAAGTCAATCTGCAAATAATCATGCAAATTTGGTTTATTTAAAGGCTTACAAAATGTAGTGTGGGTTATGGTAGAATAATGACTTTGTTTTAAGCACAGACTTGGGTCCTGATACTTAATATGTACACATGTAGTCTTTATCCCCTGAAGACGTCTGTTGCACCAGACGAAACGCGTGTAGGGTGAGGCCAGTGGCATATGATGTACACCCACTGTTGATCCCTGGTGTGGTGTGTTTTGCCTGTGTTACATTATCTTTTGTGAGTATATCTACTTTTAATAAATCATGTGGTTTTAGCATACTACTCTATGGTCTTTTGGTCCTTCTCCTATCCATTATTACTTTGAGGTGCTGGCTTTGGATAACCGGTGGAGTCAGTGGTGTCCTGAGTGGTAGGCCCGCCAATTGGATGATTTCTGCGCTGTTGATCTCTTATCATTATCATTTGAAGATCATTACTGTTTGGTAAGGGAACTGGCACACTTACATGTGGACTTTCATAATTTTCAAGATTTCACATTTGGAC